>NC_045171.1:20148365-20214533 GCF_900700415.2 Clupea harengus | reverse complement strand
GAATTGTATTAACAGTTGTACTCCACTGGGTTTGATACATAGGGACAATGATTCATTCACAGATGCGCTATGCAACAAAGATGGCTGTGTGTCTAGTGAACTCTCTCTTCGAGCACTGCCACTGACACAGGCCTGTCAAAGACCAAGTCAATCCTCAGACCAACAAAGCACACTATTTGACCAGTCAGTGGTAGATAACACCAGGTCAGATGCAGACCCCACAGGTGAAGTGGGTGATACCCTCGGTGGAGGCAGCCAAACTGATGAAGAACCACAGCCTGGAGAATCAGAGAATAGTGAGGGTAGTCCTGCTCTCCAGTCAGACCAGGAGATGAGTTTTGCTGACTTGCATGCCAGGGTGGCCCCGAGATCCTCAAACTCCATCCGGCCCACAGGGTCCCTCCTGCATGAGTCGCCTTCTTCTTCGTCCTCTCCCACACAAGTCACTGACACTAGCGCCAAACCTGACCCCAGCTCACCCCCCGACCCCAACACCTCCCCTCAAAATGCCATACCCAAAGCAGGAGGCACACACAATCTGGTCTCCACCACCTCCTCCTCCTCCTGCTCCTGCTCCTCCTCCTCCACCTTCACATCCGCTGCCATTTCTTCCTGTTCCTCCTGCCCTGTCCAATCCATGGTTGACGCACGGCACACTGTCACACCTGGGGAGACACAGCCAGCTAGCGGTTTCCTGCCCCATCAGGAGAGCAGGTGAGACCACACAGTTTCTCAGAGTGTATTCACTCTTCATCGCTAAAAAAAAAAAAATTACAAAAAAGAGAAAACAAAAGAAAAGAACAGAGAAGAAACACACCCACTTCAATGACAGCGATACCTCTTTTTTTGTGGGGGTGTGTGATTTGTGATTTGAAATTTGTGTGGCAGTAAATGGAACCTTCTGGTTGAAGGTTGACCAAAGTGTGGCCCACTTTCCATCCAACTCTCACAGAAAATGTGTGTTTGTTCTGTTTGATCTCACATATCAGACATGTTTTGTTTGACATGTTTTGGTTCTGCCTGTATCTTGTCCATCCCTGCCTGGGTTTCTTACGGAGCATGGCCTTTACTCATTCTTTTGCAAATTTTTTGTTCTTTCGGTTATCATGTTATTTTGGTTTCACTTTATTGTTCTCTCATGTCCAGTTTGGCAGGCCTAACACATACTTTATTGTCAGGAAAGGTATGAGAGGTGTTTAAAAAAAGCAAGACTGGTTGTATATCTCTATTTATAAGAGGTACGTACACAACAAAGTGTGAACATTCTGATATATCACGATCTGACAGATCTCTACCCCAAAGTCCCTTGAAACTCACTCTTGGATGCTCATGACAAGTGGAGTAGTGTTTTAGTGTGTCTCTGTCTCTTGCCAGTTGTCAAAAAAGAAATTCCTTCAAGAGATTTGTGACTAACCCATGGTTGTCAAACCATGAAAAGGAATCATTTGCGAGTATCCTGGTGTGTCTGATTCCCAGACTTCCCAGTAATGTTTCGGTTTTCGCTGTTCCTGAACCGTTTGAGTTGACAAGAATGAAAAATCCACAACCTTTCCATTAAAGGTTTGGTCGCCCAGTGAGGGATGTCTGGACATTGGACCCATCAGTGAATTAGGCATAGACATGGGATACACACATATGTACGGGTCAGGGGAGGGTAGAACCAGTAAAAAACTCTTTGAACGCACCTCATACATTCTTAGATCAGGACAGGAGGAACTGTAGTCTAAGAGGTCATTGTTCCCTGGTGTCTGTATTTTTAGTTCAGTTTCACATTTCACAAGTATTAATCAAGTACAAAATCCACTCAGTATGGGCTTAAGTTAGTATTACAGTGCAAATCATGGACCATTTCACTTACTAACAGACATCATGAGTGTGGAAGGGCCAAATCACCATGGAATCTAAAGGGCTAAAACACAATTTCAATGGCTAAGCGATCTTAATCATAGGTCCAGAGTAGTGATACTTAATAGTAGAAACAGTCAAGTGATGCGGAAGTCCAGTCTTTCAGTGTTTGCTAAATTACTCTTCAATACGTGTGTTTGCACCGCCTGGCTTTGGTAACAGAAAACTAACCTGCTTAGGTCTCAGGAACCAGGAATCAGCTAAGTGTTGTACATTGCGTACAGTGCAAATAATCTTCATCCAGCTCAATACTTCTCCCAATATAACATTTTGGAAAAATAATGAAATGTATTTCCACTAACCATGTAAACGAATTAAATAGCAACAATGATAACTTCACTCAATAGGAAGTTAACTAACTGTTAGAGCCAGTAGCAGAGTGCATGAAGGTGTCTAATTGCTGTGCCCTATGCTGTTCCATGACCATCCATGTTCTCCAGCCCCCACCTGGTCAAGCCCCTGAACACATCAGCTCCACCCGGGGAGAGGAAGTCAGAGGGACGCTCTGTGCTGGAGAAGCTCAAGTCCACCATCCACCCGGGCCGCTCCACCCAGCCCAGTGCAGCAGAGGTCGCTGAGAGAGAGGTAGAGGGGTACCACTCCTTTATTATTCAGACTGTCAACAGAGCAAGCAACAGCTAAAGGAGATGTCTGAACTTTAAAACAGCCTTTGTTTGAAATTTGAAGATATTTGATCCCCTGAAGGCGATTCATTAATAGAAAATGTCTTTGGAGGTAGAAAAACTGTGCTTTGAAGATAGAAAGCAGTAATACTTGTCAGATAAATATTAAAGCAGGATCCATCTGAAGATTCTTGAATTTGAGAATTGAAGTTGAGATGAAAAAAAAATAAGTAATAGATAATAAAATACAGGGGATAGGGAATGCGTATGTATGCGAGTGTATGCAGCATTTTCAGCGTGGACACGTCACTGTGTCATCTGCCTGTTTGTCTCTGTCCTGTCCAGGCCCGGATGACGGAGGCACGAGCCCAGTACCAGAACATGACCAACATGGAGCTGATCTCGCTGCTGCTGCAGCAGGAGGTGGAGGTGGAGCGGCAGCGGGCGGAGGCAGAGCTGCAGGGCGCCCTGCTGGAGAAGCGCGACACGGAGCTCAAGAAGATGAAGGTGCAGGTGCGCGACCTGGAGGACTACATTGACAAGCTGCTGGTGCGCATCATGGAGCAGACGCCCACACTGCTGCAGGTACGCTCCAGATAAAAGTGAGGAAGGTGTGTGTGTGTGTGTGTGTGTGTGTGTGTGTGTGTGTGTGTGTGTGTGTGTGTGGTGTGTGTGTGTGGTGTGTGTGTGTGTGTGTGTGTGTGTGTGTGTGTGTGTGTGTGTGTGTGTGTGTAGGAGTGTTAGATATGAAACGTCTCCCCACCACAAGCACTGGGAACCTCACAAAGCCATTCAAGTCTCATCCAGATCAGTACTGCCCTCTCCAGATGACACGGCAAAGCTACACTAGATTAGTTTGCATGCTTCTGTGCAGATTTCATAGAACTACGGTGAATATACAGACCATATACAGTATACAGATATTGTAAAGATCAAAAGCCAAGTAGTGCTTTTTTCAGGGGGTGGTTGGTCAGCACACACTTGATTGGCAAGTGAAGCTGCTTTTGTAAGACTGATCCATATTTAAGTACCAAGGTGTAGAAATTGATGAATACTTTAAATAAAAAGTATGTTCTCAACCCATAGGATATGTTATTAAAATGACTATATATTTAACATGTTCAGAATTTGCCAACAATTGCAAAACTAGCACTGCCTTTATAAAAAGAATTCTGTTGATTATTGTACTTGACATTACAAGAAACCTGAAATGGTACTACAATTTTTATCTGGAAAAAAAATGCAAAAGATATTAAATGTCTAACACAAGCTCTGTATTTTTCTTGCCTTTTAGAAAACAACAGTAAAGCCAAATTCTTAGAAAACGTCAATGGCACCAGAATAAACCCCCTCTGAAAACACTAATCTGATGTACTAGCCCTCTCCATATCAAATTAGGGGTAATAAACATGCCCTGTTGTCGGGCCTGACAACATAAACAGCCTGAACAACAACAGGTGACCCTTTCTTACAAATTTAGTCTGAATCGAATTCTGCTGGAGTAGCTTCGAAATAGAACTTCCCATTGTATTCTGTGTTAAAAGACTCAGGTTGGAAATGATGGTGTTCTTGGAACTGAAAAGGAAAGACTTTGCCGGTGTGTTTCATAACTGGTTTGTATTATAGTTAGTCTTCAGCTTTGAACTCATGGAATATAGTCTTTTAGTGTACCAAAGTGTTAGTAGTCTGTGCAGCTAGGAGCATTCCTTAACAGAAGAGCATTTAATGAACATCATGAGTATCTACAGTTTTGGCAATCGATTGTCTTCCCATGACAACCCAGAAATACCCAGTGCACGCTCATTGCTTTAAAACATGTGCAAAAAAATAGGGGAATGCCTTGAAAACCATATATGCATATACTGTAAACCATATATTGCAACATACTTGGCTGTATTTGTTGTTCTCACAGCTTTTGTTGTTGCTTCAGAAATAACCCTTTCTATGCATTTCCTATAGTAACACTTGGAAATACTATGGATTCTGTAATATATGCATAATAAAAAACAGAGATAAATGCACTTATGTCCTCCACAAGCTTCACATGCAATAAGAGAAGACGCTGCTAGTGGTAATGTATGTCACCTTAATGTACAGCATCTGTATCTTTCAGTATATGCCCCAATGTAATACAGCTACATGCGTCATAGTGTTACATACATGTGTTACTCATGCCTTCATAATGGCATCAATAATGTCATTTTGGTTGGATAAAAGTCTGGACATTTTGCTGACAGATTAATTTAAGTGGTGTTTTTTCTCAGATTGGGTTGGATGCTAATGTTGCTGTAACAACCACTACTTTCTAGTTACACATTTCAGATAAAGGAATGTAATACAAAACACAAATACTGATCATTTTACTTGTCAGGGGAATCTTCTTTTCACAGTTTAAATGTCAAAAAATGTTTGAACAAGCACGAATGTTTGAGCAGTTTATGGTGTTGAAGGAAGTTGTACTAATGTTACGTTTTCACAGCACTTAAAATGTCTGTCCAACATCTATAATGTGATGGCAACTTCAGTGCCCATCAGTAGCCTGTTTGTCTTATTCAAAATAAGAGCAAACTTTACACAGCACTGTGATCTCCCTGTCAACTTGCTACTTGAGCAGATTACCCATTTTGTTACATGGCTTTGTAGATTAAGGAAGTAATTAATTTGTGTATTTTTTATTGTTACTTTATTTATTTGTTTATGCTGTGTTACAAAGGAAATTTAAAAATAAAGGCATATTGTTTGAGTTTCGGGGACTTGAATTTGTCTGTTAAATGATTTCAAATGGAGCTATTGTTTCTCATTTGTCATGATGTGTTTTAAAGTTGTCCACAAGATGGCAGTATACACCATACATGTCTCATGCTCAGGAACTATTCCGTTGGTGCAAATTGTAATCTGGAGGACACTGATTTTACCTGTTTAATTCTGTTTAGTTGTAAGGGCGTAGACAGACTGTAGACCTTGTGCTCAAAATACGATTCCCCTGGATTCGGTGAGAGAATTGTTCCAGAAATGCTGACCTCATCATTATAAAGATTATTTTGAGTAGGCCTAAATACATTTTCAGACCATTGTAATACTGTTGCAATTGCATATTGAGGCTTTTTGTGTACATCAGCTATTTCATCTACACTGAAAAATAAGTATGCTACCTGAGAGGTAGGTTTTTAAAAATTTAGAAAGACCTGGAAAGTAACATTAGCCTACAGTTACCATTATGAGACAGTAACTGAATTACAATCTGTAAATTTGGTTTAAAGGTATATTTTAAATATTGCCAGCCATGCTAAACAATATGCCATACTGAACAACTCTTTATTTGTGTTGACAGCTGAAACACATTAGCCTACATAGTTTTTTTTACAGAGTTGAAACTGGTATTAGGTAGGCTAAATGACTAGCTGACTATTCTGACCCATCTCCCGTTTTGTCATTTCTCCCGGTAATGTCCCGTATTTTACAAGGTCCAAACGTATTTTATTAATAATCAAATCAAAATGTTTGTCCAATGTTCTAAAGTTGCCCGATCATGTATGAAACGCAATCATTTCTCACACAATAAATACACTATACCAGGGGTCTTCAACCTTTTTCAGCCCAAGGACCCCTTGGCTGAGAGAGACACTGAGCAGGGACCCCCACCCCTGCCGCCCCAAATTTAGGCCTGATATTTATATATTTTATCTGGAACGAAGTGTCAGTCACACACACACACACACACACACACACACACACACAAACACACTCCCCTACACATGTTTGAACATAATTATACATAATTTGTAACACACAACTTGTTTCAATTTATTCTGTTTATTATTGACATTTTTTCTCTGTATTCAGATAGGGACAAAGAATTGAGTAGCTTGAGAAGCTTAAGTATGTATGAAATATCTCATACTTAGTGAGAGGCCTGACGTTTGACAATTCATCACTCATGTCTTTGGCAACAAGATTCTCCGTATGAAGCATTCAGTGCGTCACACATGGCTCTTGCACCGTCTGTGCACATCGCGACACATTTTGGCCAGGGTATATCATGTTCAAGGAAAAAATTGTCGATCACTTTGAAAATCTCTGAACTTTTTTGTACGTCCATGCAGCTACTTACAGAATATAAATTCCTCCTGCATCTCATTTTGGTCGACAACCACACAAACGCTAAAAGCTGAGGGTCGTTTGACACGTCTGTGGATTCATCTAATTGTAGTGCCAAATAATCTGCTTTCGGGAGTTTCGCGACTAGTTGTGCCCTCACATCAGCTGCCAATTCATCAATAGGGCGGGCAAAGGGATGCTTTTCCTTCCAAAACATTGTTTTTCACATATTACTAGCTGCTGGCAGTATTAAACTTTCCGCAATTATGTATGGCGTTTTGGTCTGAGCGACACGTAATGTAACTTGATAAGAGGGTTTTAAAGCTAGCTCGCCAACTTTGGCTGATTGTCTGCTGGCCCTCAAATATTTTAAACGGGCCTGGAAATATTAAATGTTTGTTTCTTTCAAGTGAGCATGTGTTGTCTCTTAAGTCTAAGTGTCGTTGCAGCTTTGATGGCTTCATACTTTCGTTTGATAGCACGGAAGAGCAAACCACGCACACTGGTAGTTCGTCACCATCGGTCTCTTTGTAGGTGAAGCCAAACTTCAGATAATTATTTGAATATTTACGCGTTTTCTCCAGTTTGCGCTTCTGGGTATTAAGGCATGTTGGCATCCTCTGAAGGTAGGTCATCTGAACCGCCACCAGTGCTGTATGACGTGGAGCTTTTGTTCAGAGAAATTACAAAACGATCTATCATTTTAAAATGTTATGGTTATGGCAGCCAGGTAACGTGTTTTGGCACCAGATAGCTAAATGTAGCTAAAAGTGCATATACTACACCAGTATATTGCCATAGTGATGAAATGATCGCGTGAAGATTCATGGGTAGCCTATGTATTATTTTATAAACGAATAGAAAGCAATTGTTACGATCTGTTTATGTAGCCTATTGGACGTTTTTCATTTTTGGAAGAGGGAAAAATGCAGATGATGGAATAATTTGGCGGACCCCCTGCAGTACCTCCGCGGACCCCCTGGGGGTCGCGGACCCCCGGTTGAAGACCTCTGCACTATACCATTTTCAACCCATTTGTCAATCTGGCAACCTATCCTATTGCGCAGTTGATCTTTCTGCGCATGCAATTGACGCGCGAAGTTGAAACTGCAAGGGAAAGGGAAAATGGCAGAAAGCGATGCCGGTGTACCACCGAAAAATGTGAAATATGTTTGTAAATTTAAGTCTTGTTGGACAGAGGAGTTTCCATGCGTATCACACAGTCATTTGATAATAGTCATGCTTTTTGCAAAGCTTGTCGTATTGATTTCAACATAGGGCACGGCGGTAAGACAGCTAGCTAGGCTGATGAAGGCATTACTTTGCTTTCCACATAGCAATGCCTCCTCAGAAAGGACTTTTATTATGGTTCAAACAATAGCTACAGAGAATAGAACAAGTTTGAACAACAGCACTTTGTGCTATCTCTTGTCTTGCGAAATAAATATACTAAGCCTCCTTCAAAGTACCCCATCTAAGAAAACACTTAGGGCAGCCAAGTCAGCCACCTACCTTTACAATACTACAAAACAGTAGTTTTAAATTATAATGCATATCCTGAGACCTGTGCAAGGCTTACATCTTTTCTGTGATGTTCATATGAATGATTTTGTTGTAATAAAAAAATGTCATGAATAAATAATAAGTTATTGCAATAGTTAGTTGCTATAATAAGAAATAAGTGATTGTGAATACATAATAATAATTGTATATATTAGTTTTGGTTAACAGATACAGTTATTGTGTATTTATTTATATACTGAAGACTACATAAAACATAATACAAATGTTGTCTATAAATACTTATATAAGCAACATCCCTCAAAACCAACATTTGCCCGCCTCTGCCATCCATGCCCCCTCAAAACTCCCCACCCGCCGCCACCAAAATCTCCCGGATTTTGCTACTCAAATGTTGGCAGGTATGGTATGGAGCAATCCAGTCAGCAATAGGCAATACCCAGCAATGTATCCTGTTTAAAGGCCCATTTTACAGTGATACTATTAAACTGAACATGCCTGGGACACAACACCCAGCAATGTATCCTGTTTACAAACTGAACATGCCTGGGATGAGTATCTTAATTAACTTTTATCTTTCGATGGTATAGTTATTTGAGTTTTTCAGGTATCAGCATATTTAATCAGCCAATCTACAGTATACCCCTTGAAGAGGCATATTTGTTTGAAGAGGCATCAAAGCTGCTGGATCAGGCAGGCACTATCCAAACATTAGAAAAACCTCCCACTCCTTCCCTGCTCTGCTAAGTGTCCTTATCAACCTCACCCTGTCCCTGAATGACCTTTTCTGCGCTTCTGAATGGTCAAAAGTCAAGGTTTGCTGAAAATCTTCAGAAAGTAGTCCCCATGTTATACAATGACTTTGGCTTACAGATGCCTCTGGAGATACAGACATGGGGTTGTTCACAGGGCTGTGTGAGAGCGGCATGTTACACTGGCACAGCAAACACCACAGGCCATCAGTTTGTCAAAAACAGCAGTTTGCCTCATACAAGGAGTTCAAGCAAACATCACCATTAAAATGGGTTAGACAAATGGTCCCTATTATGCTGGGATGTGGTGTCGGAAGCAAGTGGAAATTAGAGTCTGCGGTCAGCAAATTAAGGGGGTTCATGATAACACCCCAGAAAGTGTTGTGTTTTGAAATTTGGAAAACACTAATGTCAATCCCAATTGGTGAAAGGCCAAGTACAGTTTCCAGACCATAATGAACACAGCAACCCCATGGCCACGCAACACCATGCTGCATAAATGTACAATAAGTATTTAACCTTTGCTTCTAATTCAGGTGATTATGAGGCAAGTGATTCCCATATAGCCTACTGTAGGTCAACAGAACTTTGTGTGTGTGGTGTATGTGAGTATTAGCCTTGCAGCCTGTTAGGTGTGGGGCATCTGCAGTCCCACAGTCAGCAGTGCTTTTGTCAGACATTTTCTCTAACTCACTTTGGCAATAGAATACAGGCCTACAGTACACAGTACTGATGACTTCTAAGTTCACTTACAACTAGAAGTACTTTGGGTTATTCGAGGATCTTTTCAACAATTAAATTATATTGGAGCGTACTGGGGAAGTACAGCTGATAAATTGCCTGTGGATATCTTGCCATGGTAACACCTAATATACAGAAACTAGTCCAGACTATTTCCTTTCAATACACCTCACACTTTGACACAAACTAAATATTCATAATTAAGTGTGTTATCCAGGTCACACCAACACATCCTATGCTTCTTTCTCCCTCTGTCTGCTTCTTTAATGTAGGCTCTTAAGTTAGTTTCAGGGTATAAATTGTATCAACCATGGGTTTAGGTGAGGAAAATAAAAGGACACTTCTGATCGTATGATGGGTATATAATTTTGAATTAAAATATTTCTGTAAAGCTTGTGCAGGATATTGAATTGTGTGTGTTTAAATGCATTTATTTACATTGGCAATGGCCAGGCCTAACTTTTTTTGTGGAGTCAAGGTTTGTGTTAGTGTCCTTGTATGGTCCTAGAAATTCTACTGTGAGTATAATCTGTGAGTGTAAATCAATGAATACCATTAGAACGACATGTCATATTTCAAATACAACTAAATATTCTGAAATACTAGTTGGGTCACACAGAATATTTACAATATTTATAAACTTTATCAAATGTGTGCAGCCTTGCCAACTAGGCTGCTACTCAACATAATGTGATTAGGGGTGGCTACTGAGTAAGTGTCAAGAGCTAGTCGTTTACACGTCAAAGGAATTTACCATCACATGAGGAGAAGTCAAGTTGTCCTCATTCAGATACAAACTTTGGCCATCGATGTCCTAATGTCGTCGCCAGGGCGTTGCCGAAACCTCTTTGTCTGTGGCTATGCTTGAGGATGCGTGACCTGTTGTTGTGTTAAATTAGCCTATCAGTAGTCTCACACATTTGATGCGATCTCTGCAGTATTAAGATCAATGCAGAAGACTTTTGGCGAAAGAGCAAAATACAAACATAATGTGTAGGCTGGATAGGCTACATAGATGGTAAATATGAGTGAATATATATATTTAGACTGTTTAAAAGCCACAACGTATCCATTAAGTATGCGTAGGTCTAGCATACTGGCTATTGGACCTAGTAGCAGTGTAATATTATTAGGCCACAAGCTACAGACTCTCGTAACATCCCCTGAAAATGGGCATTTCTGTTTATACGGCTAAGTAATGGATAACGATATAATAAATGGGCATATTCATGACGTCTGGCATAGGCTATAAGGTGAGCAGGTGCCCCGCTTTGAGTTATAGACCTACTGCACAGAAATTTGACCCCCATGTCACGCATGCCACATATTGAGATGATTTTCATTCATTTGGTTTTTAATTGTCAGAAATAAGAGCACGTGGATGCGTTCTTTTTCCCGCTCTGCACATGCTGTTGCGGAATAGTTTTCTAGGCTACTCTATTTAATAGCGCTACTTCAAAAGCAGCAACCTGGCTTATACAAATGCAACATAGCCAAGCTTTTCTAAAACCCTGGCTTTCATCCAACGGCTGAGAAGAGAATCGACCAGAGGACAAAGTAGGCTAAAGGTGTTAGCCTACGAGCTGAAAGGCAGAATACAACTGTTTCTTATGCAGTTAGAGAGTGTATGGTCTGTTTGCATCGGGTCACATTAGTTCATGATCCTTAAGTAGGCTACAGTTTCAGGGTAAATGTTAGCCAGATGTAACTGGTCACACCCTGTAGGCCTAGCAGGTCAGTACTACCTACCATAATGTATAATCTACAGTACTGTTTTACAGAATGACATAATAAACTGCACATCTCTGCTTGTATGGGCAGTGTTTTGCCCATTTGGTTTTGAAATCTAATGATGACAGCACTTATATTGTGTGACACTGACTTGTTACAGACCCCGTACCCCTCCTTTCTATGCCCCCAATGCCCCATTAAAAATTGTTTTTACTTTTTGTAAAGATTGTGTAAGATGGTGACTTTAGGCACTCTCCTGCTCCACATTAACCATTTTCCAAAGTAACAGACGTGCCTGTCAACACTGTGGTTATATTTTAGGTGCAAGTTATGATGATCTTTGTCATAGCATTGTGGTTGAACTGCTTTATCTGTTAAGGTCCACTCATTCCTAGTGAAGGCGCTTTCCGATTGAAAGTTTAGAGGCATTTAAGATGTAAAACCAGACATAATCAAATTTGACACTAGAAATGATCTACATTAAAAGGGAAGTTGTTTTTGTTGTAAACCATAAAATGCTTATAAACCAATCATAATTAAATAATCCTACATGGACAGGGGAAATGCATTTATGTATTTGTCAGTGTCGAAGAAATATCAAAATATAATGCCTTTCAGAGTTATATTATGTAAATATTGCTGTCTGTTCACCGTTTCAGACAGAACTACCTATTGCGCCATTAATCGGTAGGTGGAGCTATCGGGCCTTGGCCCGAGCAGATTGAGGGGCGTTACTTTTTCACGTATTTAAACGCGCTTGACGTCAGAGTTACGACAACTTAACTGAAGGTGGGGTACCTTAAGCTCCAACTGTTGAGCAGCAAGAAGCTTGTGTCGGCGGCAAAGAAGAAATATTTTACCTTGAACTATGGATCAACTCTGCAAACTTTTTGTCGGTGGCCTGAACGTGGAGACTAACAAAGATGGGCTCCAAGCTCATTTTGAACAGTACGGAACTCTTACCGACTGCGTTGTGGTAATGAACGAACAACTACAGCGGTCTCGTTGTTTCGGGTTTGTAACATACTCAACCGCCGAGGAGGCAGATGCAGCAATGGCCGCTAGGCCACATGTTGTTGATGGCCGAAACGTGGAGTTGAAAAGAGCTGTGGCACGGGACGATGCAGGTAAACCCGAGGCGCTTGCCAAAGTGAAGAAAGTCTTTGTTGGTGGGCTGAAGGAAGACATCGAGGACGAAGACCTCAATGAATATTTTGGAAAATTTGGGGTTGTTGAGAAGGTCGAAATCATCACCGATAAAGACACCGGCAAGAAGCGAGGCTTCGGCTTTGTTCACTTTGACGATAACGATTCCGCCGATAAAGCGGTGGTCCTCAAGTTCCATACTATCAAGGGACACAAAGTTGAAGTAAAAAAGGCCCTCACAAGGCATGAGATGCAAGCTGCAAGCAGAGGAGGAAGGGGAGGAAGAGGAATGCCAAGAGGCATGAGAGGAAACCAAAATGGCTACGGAGGTGGCCGAGGTGGTTACAACAGCTACGGCGGAGGTTATGGCTACGGAAGCAATGATGGCGGCTATGGCGGAGGCTATGCAAGTGGAGGGTACGCTGGAGGTTACGGCGGCGGCTATGGCGGTGGCTATGGAGATCAGAGTGCAAGCTACGGTGGCGGTAATGGCTACAGTGACTTTGGCAGTGGTTATAGCCAGCAGCCCTCAGGCTACGGGCCCATGAAGGCAGCAGGCGGCTACGCCGCCCCCCGGGGCAGTGCTCCATATCCCCGAGGTGGTGGAGGTGGCTATCCCAGAGGCGCGTACGGTGCCCCGTACTAAGGGCAGTAAATGAGACTGAACTTTGTCCCCACAATACCCTCAATATCACGACATTGGACAAAATGGTTCAATCATCTGGCCTCTGCTTAACATCACGGGGCGGACACTGTGAAACCTTTCCTAAAAGACCTCAAATCTAAACAGGTAGGAAGACTACTTCCCAGAAACCTGACTTGTTCGACCAGCTTTTGTTGTAGAACATGTTCAAAATCAATTGATCATTTTTGTTAAGGTCGTGTAGGTAGAACCTAGTTTGCCTGTTTTATTTTATAATACGTTTTTGTTTCGTGCAAGGCTTGTTTTAATTGTTCACCAGCATTTATTATATTTTTTTTCTCCTTTTAGAGTTGTGTGTCATGTGCTACCTTGATTTGCTACAAGTAACTTTACCCCTGCTCAGTAATGTATCACAAAGGATAGAATTGCGCTTGTGTCTAGCAGTTTTGGGTTTTGGACGCACATGTTCGATTCATGTGCGTTACAGAGCTGAAAGCAGTGTGGCTTTTACGGTAGCCTACAGCTGTATCCGCTGAACAACACACAAGTTATTTATCTGCACTCTGGTATTTTGGCTACAACTTAGTATATCGTTTCCAGCATACATATGTACATTGTATATTATGTCTTCACATCAAAAAGAATGTTGAACAATGGTATGCAAATGTATGTTTCTTTTTTTTAATAAACAGTTTGACCGTATACTTAGTTTACTCTCTTAATACTGTTATGTATTTAACTAAAATAACTTGTATTAAATTTCAGTCTATTTAGATTTAGGTGCCTCTGTGCTATTCTACATACAGTACTACTTATCCTAGTGGGAGACGTCTGCCGGTACTGTACGGGGGCGTGTGACCATAAAGACGAGCTGATGAAGTTGCTGACCAGTAGCTCGGGATCTTATCCTTGTTGGGGACAAGGGGGTTCATAATTACTTCTGATTCCCATATTTAGGTTTTCTTTCAGTAATCCCAGTACTTCAAAATAGCTGTAGCAGTTTGTTTGTACAGGGACCCTGTTCAATACCTGGGGTCGATTATAGGACTGAAATTTCACATTAGGATATCGCCCTCCAAAATAGGTATGTAATCAACATGTCTTCACTAAGTGTTGGTCAAGTTTAACTTTTAACTAGTATATTTAGTGTATGAAATACAGCTGTCCGTTTTTATTTTCTTAGTTTGGACTGACACCACCTGGCTAACCTGTGGAACGGTCTGAACTGAAACACACTCCTTAGACCATAAATGAACCATTTGCAAGGATTCATCTCATGTTTGCCGCTATAAAATTCTTATTTTGTTTTTTTCTCTTTACTTGCAGGTAGCTGGTGATGCCTGACTCAGACCACATCAACTGTGGCTGTGGAGTTTGGCGATGCATCAAGACTGTTGGGAGATTTTAAAGCCCCATGGGTCAGTAATGTGACGGTGGCCATTCAGTGTTGTGTGATCCTATACATTCCTGCAGCTGAATTGGTTGTGCTTGGTGCTAAGAACACCATGGTTTGGCTCAAATGGTTACACATGCTGAGTAGATGTACCCTCTACAGGTACTGCAAGTTACTAGGGCTAAAAGCAAAAGTTACTTTGGATAAAACAAACAATTCATAAATGGAAACCTAGTCTTTGTGTATCACTCCTTACTTGTATGTCAGAATCACCGTCTAATCTTTATCATTTATCTTAAGGTCTGACTTGAATCCGCCTGTATGAGCATCAGTGACGCAGCAATGCAAAAGGCATTATTTGGTTGTTTCAACTATGTACACAGACAAATAAATTATTTTATATTAAACCAGATGTGTTGTTAAATATGAGCTGGGCTGTCTAACCTAGAGCAAAGCTCTTGTCTATAAGGGATGCCCTACCAATCCTCACTGACAGTCAGCATTGGTATTTAAGTGTGCATCTGTGTGCAGCTTCCCAAATCAAGCCAGACTTTCACCTAAAACATGGTTTGGTATTAAAGATTCAGTGGTTTTATGGTCAGAAAAGGGTACGTAGACCCTTAAAATGAGTTCTATTGGTGGGTTTCCTGTTAGTCTGTTCTAGGGCCTGGTATCTGGATCTTCACAATGTAAACATATATAAAACTACAAACAAAGGCACATGATACACAGACTCATTATGTATAAAGTATTATGTCCTGAAACTTTTACAAGGGCATTCAATAGAGGTTTTGATAATGATAATTGCAACAATACCTCCCTTTGCCTTAATCCGTGCCTCCAGACATGCTGAGTTATGTTGCCAAGTGCACACAGTAGTTTTTGTAAAGACCCATTTGAGTGCATTTTGAAAGTGATTTTGTCATATTGGGTAATGTATGTTGTCTGGAGTGCACAGGACCCTACTAAGGTGCATAATGTATATCAAGTACCATATAACAAGGCAGAAGGTCAAGCTGCTTAACACTTAGTATGGAGGATCGTTAATAACACATGTGTCCTATATAGTTCCCAAAGAACACTTCCTGACGGCATCTGTGGCCATAAAAGGAATAGATTTGTATATCCTTGAGGCCTAAACAATAAACTGTCACAAGTCTTTTATTGTCAGATGCACAGAATGACACAGGGTCAGACTGGGCACTGAAATTCTTAGGACAAGGCAACGCACAACAACCTACCATAGCATAACATAACAAACATAATATAACATAACATGACATACACTCTGTACAAGTACTCTGAACATAATTTACAACATTTCCAAATGCATTACACATACAACAGGAAAATAGATTTCCAATGTTAATGTTCCGACAGCTTTCTCGTGCTTAAAAAAACTGAATTGTTTGTAATGTTCATTAACAAAATAATTACATTTTAAATTGTGAAAGTGTAATTTTATTTCAATGTTATTTGTAACTGCGCGACAGACATACGTGAAAGGAAGGGGCGGGCGTGTGACTCCTTTTTAACCAATCAGTACAGGCGGCGCATGTGTTGACGTAACGACAGAGGCGCTTCGAATTGTTTAAACCGTACGTTACCGGTGGTAGTTCAGTCGATCCTTTCGGAGAGTTGTAGAAATATGTCTGCTCAACTATGTAAGTTGTTTGTCGGTGGACTGAATGTTCAGACCACAGATGCAAATTTGCGGCAGCATTTTGAGCAGTATGGAACGATCACCGACTGCGTTGTGGTTCAGAATCAGTCGTTACAGCGGTCTCGTTGTTTCGGCTTTGTAACATACTCGACCACGGAGGAGGCAGATGCAGCGATGGCCGCTCGGCCACATGTTGTAGACGGTAACAACGTGGATTTGAAAAGAGCCGTCGCTCGGGAGGACGCCGGTAGGCCAGAAGCGTTAGCAAAGGTGAAGAAAATATTCGTTGGTGGACTTAAAGATGATATTGAGGAGGAACATCTGAACGAATATTTTTCACAGTACGGCACAGTCGAGAAAGCCGAAGTCATCACCGATAAGGAGACCGGCAAGAAGCGTGGTTTCGGCTTTGTCTATTTTGAAGATAACGACTCCGCCGACAAAGTAGTTGTGCTTAAGTTTCATACGGTCAATGGACACAAGGTAGAGGTGAAGAAGGCTCTTACTAAAGAAGAGATGCAGGCAGCAGGTCGTCGCGGTGGACGGGGCAGAGGAGGCCGAGGAATGAGTCGGCCTCAAAATGGCTACGGCAGCGGCGGAAGAGGAGGCTATTACGGAGGCTATGGCAATGATGGCGGCTATGGAGGCGGATACGGTGGCGGTTACGGAACCCAAGGCGGCTATGGCGGAGGGTACGATCAGATGGGGGGCGGCTATGGCAATGGGAACGGTTATAGTGACTTTGGTGAGGACTATGCTCAACAGCCATCTGGTTATGGTCCAGTGAAAAGCGGTAATTATGCCGCTGGTAGGGGTGGGGGACCATATGCTCGTGGAGGAGGAGGTGGATACGGAAGGGGGGGTTACGGTGGTTATTGAATCATGCACCGTTGAGGGATGCACATATTTTGGGACTTCAGAACGCAAAATGTTGCAAAAGGTTGGAGGAAGTCTCCCCCAATCCAAACCACAGGCCGAAACCCCTTCCTAATGTTCTAGACTGCTATGCCGTTTACAATGGACATTAGCTATGGACTTTAAAACTTTTTTTTCAGCACGTTAATTATTCCATTTTTGATGATTGTAGTGAATGGTTTTAGTTTAAGAGGGCGAACTGGGAACGATGCCCTGTCTGTTGGCTCTGTGTTTATTACCCACGAGTCATGAAACTCAGGGGAATTGGCTAACTTTATGTAAAAAGCAGCTTGTTCTCTGTTCCGAGTATTTTATTGTTTTTATTATGTGATGTAAAATTGTGATGTCAGGCTCTGTGGGTTTAGTTTTTTATACACGTTTATTTTATCTGATCCAGTTTTATTCTCTATTAAGTCCTGTGCTGTTCTGTTGACTCAGTTTTGTGAAATGTTGCTTAACCTTGAAATTCGGTTAACTCACAACCCTGTCAAATTGTATTAAACTTTTTCATGATTTGAAAACTTGTTTGGTTTTTATATTCAGAACCGAATTGGTTAATTGTTGGTTTGGTAATTGCCAAATGGTGGTATCTAGTTATGGTTCGGAGATCAATAGTGTGTTGCATTGTTCATCACGTCTCATCTGAATTTGTATGCAAAGGGCGCCGTTTCAGGTTTAGTGCTGGTGGCTACAAGCACAAACCGAAAGTATTTTCACGAATTTCAAAGCCAGAATGTGTATGCTAAAATAACGTTATATCTAAATCGGCGCCACATGATTTAGAAATAAATGAAACGCCGAAAACTTATCACACTACCACAAACAACCTTCTAGTCTGCTTGCAAAGCAGGAACAACGCAATTCTTATTGTCTACAATGCAAAAAGGCCGGTCAGTAAATTACATCAAACACGGACACACTCAACGTTAACTGCAGCATAGGGAATTGTTTACAGCATTGTAATCTTATTCAAGGCTTGTAACAATGTGCATTTGTTTTGAATTGGTCAGACTCGTTGCTGAAAATGTGTTTGGCTGATTTATTCGCTTTAATCGTGAAATCCTTAATTTGGTATACGCGGGTATGAATGAACCTGGCTTTACAAGGAAAGCTTTGGCGGATATCCCTGTCACTGTAGCACCTCCCACTCCTCCGCCATTTTTTAATTTCCTTTGGAATATAGTCCGCCATTTTGAGTGTTGCGACTACTTGGTAGCTAGCCTTGCTTATTGTCGCAGTTCAATCCGTTTTCAGAAAACGCAATAGCTATGGAAAATCAACTCTGCAAGCTGTTCGTCGGTGGACTGAATGTTCAGACCACCAACGAGGGTCTCCGTAAGCATTTCGAGCAATACGGCGAGCTGACAGATTGTGTTGTGGTGCAGAACCAAGCGTTGAAGCGATCTCGCTGCTTCGGCTTTGTGACCTACTCAACACCAGAGGAGGCGGATGCTGCCATGGCTGCTAGGCCACACGTTCTAGATGGTAACAACGTCGAATTGAAAAGGGCCGTGGCGCGAGAAGATGCGGGCAGGCCAGAGGCTCTTGCGAAAGTCAAGAAAATTTTCGTGGGGGGTCTCAAAGATGACATTGAAGACGAACATCTTCTTGAATGCTTCTCCCAGTTTGGTGCCATCGAAAAAGCAGAGGTAATCACCGACAAAGATACAGGGAAAAAACGAGGGTTTGGCTTCGTCTACTTTGAAGATAATGATTCTGCTGACAAAGCAGTTGTGCTGAAGTTCCACACCATCAACGGCCATAAAGTGGAAGTGAAGAAAGCTCTCACCAACAAGAATCCAAGCTGCTGGCAGCCGCGGTGGTCGAGGTAGAGGCGGCGTGGAATGGGAAGATCCCAAAACGGCTACGGCGGTGGAAGAGGTGGGGGCTACGGGAATTACGGTGGTGGCTACGGAGGCAGCGATGGCGGCTACGGTGGTGGCTATGGAGGTGGATACGGTGGCGGTTACGGGGGTGGCTATGGAGACCAAATGGGAGGCTATGGCGGAGGCAACGGCTACAATGACTTTGGAAGTGGCTATGGCCAGCAGTCGTCTGGCTATGGTCCAATGAAAGGTAATTACTCGGGCAGAAGCAGCGCTCCTTACTCCCGTGGCGGTGGTGGTTACGGCAGGGGGGGTTATGGAGGCTCATATTAGGAATCCTGGTGAGTCGCACAACAGAGCAGCTCCATCCCCTAGCCAAAAAGTAAATTGCCGCTTAAATATCCCATCCGTTAAATAGCTCCCAGCCGTATTGTCGGCAGGGACATGACTGGATCACTGAACCCATTTTCTGGTACAGTCAACAAACCTCAGCTATCACAGGCTGGTTTAATCAGGTCAGGTGTTCCTTACCAGAAAGCCCAACCATACATCGTCTCATAGTGCAACATCCAATCTTTAAGAGACATGGTCATTTCTCCTCAGTCGCTAATAATCTAGGCCTGGTTTACCAACGCGTAATAGGACTACTCCTTTGGATTCTTTTTCATTTTCCTTGGTGGGGGACCTACAATGTTGCAGTTTGCTTTATTATGTCGTTTATAGTAATTCAGTTAAGATCTTTCCTGTTGCTTGTTGGTGAAGGCCTGTTATTTTTTCCTTTTTGAAGATATGTACTGTAAGTTCTTCTATTTTATTTTTAAAATATGTTATTTAAGTTGACGTGTTGATCTTCAGACCCCATGTATGAATAAATGGCCAAGTAAGTCCAATTACAGTGAAACTTGATTTAGTCCTTAGTTCTGCATCAAATCAGGTTGTTGGCATCTTGGATCTTATTTGGAGTTCGTACACCTATTGCACATTGCTATTTCAAGTATTCGATAGCATTGATGGCCACCGTTATGTTTTGGTCACAATGTGTTAAAACAAAATACCTAAACGCAGCAATTATAAGGACTAGGTCACGTTACTTTTAAATATTCTAGGTTCACTGCCGTTGTTACTGACAGAATATGTGAATATCCGTTGTAGTAATTGAGCTGTGACTCCCATTAGTGTGATTGTAAGCAGATTTAAGTAGATTTAACGTTACTCTAGACATGGAACATTTTTCTTAGTTGTTGCGGTGATCGTGTTCTTTAAGACAGAGGAAGTATCTGAAATATTTCCAGGTGTTCTATTTTACAGACTTTATTTTAAAAGGATCTCACTAATCACAAAGGAAGCTGACTTTATGCATCTGTTTCATTGTATTACTGATACAACAGATTAAACCTATTAAAAACATGTTTATTTCAGATACCAGCTAACTGTATGTATTTCCATTAATAAATATTTTTACTCTGTAGAGATCATGACAAATAAGATGAACATCATTGAGTACTTTGGCTTAAAACAGGATTTAAATGTAAGTTTGACAGATGAATGGCCCATAAGGTCAGAAAAAAAATAGTGTGCCTGAGAGCTCACTTCCTGTGATTAAAGGCGTACATTAATGCAAAGATGAATATGGGTGGACCGCCTTGTATTAAATATGAATTATGCTGTCAAAGAGCTTGTAGAACTAGTACATTTAACACTTATTTTGTTCAGTCATTCCTCTCCGAAGCGGTCACGGAGCCATCCACGACTCAACCATCTATTGAAAAGATTATGCTGTCTTCCTTTAAATACATCTTCAGTACTTTTAGTGGTCAAATAGGCTGGCCGTATACCTTAGGCTGTCCTCTACGACATGGGAATCTCCAGAGGTACTGCAGAGCTGTAGAAATCCAGCTGAAAATCCATAGGGATATTCACCTCAGGTTTGTAGCATTGCTTTATACACCAGACTTTATATATAACATTGTGTGTCTGTAACTGGCACAGATCCATTTGGAACGGGCTACCCCCCTACCTAGTGTTGGATGGGCTGTCTGCAGTTAATGGAGTAATATGTGCATGCAACTTTGCTTTTTAATGTTGCTGTTACAGACAGATGGCACATTCACATCTTAAGTTACAGGTGGACGTTTTTTTCCCTCTATGTAAGTTTGATTTGGAAGTTGGACTGCCGTCTTTGCTTGAGTGAATGTCTGTGAAGTCTTCCCCTTATAGCGATGTGGTAACTGGCCTTTCAGTTCTCTTGTTTTTAATAATTCCTATTTAGACAACTTTCAGTTTAAGGTCTAACCGGCTCGAGAGGCTTAGAGATCCAGTGTACATGATGCTTTAGATCCAGATTTTAATTGCCTTCAAAATGCAAGGGGAACTGCAATTTAATAAAGCAAGGTTTGTGGATTCAGTTATTTTCTCACTCTTAACCACCCCCACCCTGCTTTTCCCCCTCATCTACACAGTGGTTTGATTTTTCTTTGTTCAGTTATTGTTTTGCTTTTTCTTAAATCCATTCGTGGTTCTAAGAAGGAACTCTTCTCATTTAATATGCAAACATCCCAGTGAGACCTTGAAAAGCCAATGCGAATTCATAGTAGTAGCATTTGAGTATGTGTTGACACTGGTAGTGCGGAGCTTGGAAGTTGTACACATGTAGAGAGGTTCATCATACATCTGCTCTCCCCTCGACTTACAAAATCGATGTATATACCCATCTAACCCACAGGTCTAGGATATCACTACATCTCCCAATTGCATTGTGCCTGAAAAGAAGGGTTTTTTAGAAGCCTTTTGATTTTCTTTATTTTTGTTTGGAAGTTGAGTGAGGCTGACTGGAAATGTTTGAGGTTTCCAGTTGGTTGGAGAGAAGTTGGTTTGGTTGGGTGACATTTAAGCACACCATTGTCTCTCTCTTCTCTCCTCTTCAGAGTGGCCTAAACAGCCGGACTTTAACAAGTTCTTGCTTTTAAGTCCTGTGGGATGAGATAAGCCTGCAATGACCTGGAACCACCCTGGCTCTCAAAAACAGAAGTAGTAAAGCAGAACCTCTGCAGAACCTTGATGCACAGGTTAGTATATCTAAATGTCCTGCGTGTAATGAGTCGTGTAACTTGTATGTAGCACCCTTTTAAAACTGAGTCTGAACAAGACACTGTCATTTTTTGCTGTAGGCTATATAACAATATGTTACAATGCAATCTTGCTTTGGGGAAGAAAACTATTTAAAGAGAGAAAAAAAAAAAAAAACGTTTTTGTGTGCAACATCGGTTATGTAAAGCTATGTCTCCAAAGTTGTGTGCTCCAGGGTTATTATTGTACACCAAAAACTAAGACAAAAACTAGTGGTTTTGAGACATTTTCGTGTGCTGAAATAAAATAATTGCCCCGAGAAAATCTAACAAAAACTATACAAAACTAATAATATTCGAATACCAATAATACAAATCCTAAAAAGACAAAATAAGAACAAACACAACGTCATGCAAAAATTGGCAAACGTCGTATCAATTGAAGGCGGTGGGTGTCGCACTCCCAAAATGTTGTGTACGGTATGTAGCTTTAGCCGACAAGGATGGCAGTATGGTGTGTCGGGACCTATACTGGCAATTAATTGGAAGTAGTAGTAGTTATGATCAAGTGAAGAAGGCAGATATGACAGTAAGAAAATTGTGAGTCCTGTATAGGTCTATTTGAATGTAATGGTGGAAAGTGGTACAAGTCAGGTAACAACACCTGTGGTGTTGAAATCAAAGGGAAAAATCCCCCAATCTTTAAAGTCACCTTCAAAGTTGCCACCAACGGGAATCGCGATTATCCTTGGGAATGTATGTAGTGAGACAGACAGAGAGTGAGTGACAACGTAAAGTTTTTAACGACCTTAATTTCACATGTGAGCTCTTTAGGGTTTTTTAGTTAACTATACTAGCAGGATTGGACTTGAAAACCCATTTTTATATTGTTTGCCTGATGTAGAATGGTTGAAATATTTAGTTGTGTTCTTGCCTTTTATCTGTGTTAAAGTGCAGTCCGCGATTCTAATCCCAGACACTTTTTGTCAAATTCAGCATATTGCTCCTCACGGTCCTCTAGCAATCGAACCAATCACACTGTGCTTCAGGAGCATGGAAGGGTAGGGTGGAATTTTCATTGGCTGTTGAGCTCAAATATCAACACCCTTTCGTGAAACAGAATTGGGGACTGCATCTTTAACAGGCTTTCAGTCTGAAACAAATGTTGCCTATTGCTTATGTTAAGTTTATTCTTGAAATGTTGATATCTGCACTAATCCTTGACAACTTTTATCCTTAACTAAAATTACTAAACCAAAACTGAAACTATAATAAACTAAAATGCAATAAAAATGAGTCCAGTTAAATAAAAACTAAACTGAAATCAGTGAAACCACTGGTGAAACTAACTAAAACTAAACTGAAATTCAGATTTAATACAAACATATTATAAAAATAAAACTGTAATTGAAAATGGAAAACTATGATAACCTTGCTGGAACGACATGCATATCTCGCCTAACAATAAAAGAATAACTCCGTTTATTTCAAATTGAAACAGCCATGTGCAAACTGACCTTATGCAGTGCCAGTGTAGACCACACGTGTGACAACCTGAGGGCAAGAAAACCGAAGTGAAGCTGTGATATTATTTTGTTACACAGTGAATCCATCTAACTGATTCCTTTCTTCCCCTCCCCTACTCTCCAACACTCTTGTATCTCCACAGGGCTCGCCTATGAACACAGATGAGTACCTAGTGAACTGATGTGGCTTGGCACGAGGCCTCAGCCCGCTGCACCAGTCCTGACTACACCTGTGTATAGAGTGGGCTGATGTCTCTCCTCTGCCAAGTGTGGAGCTTTCTATTCACTTGTCAGAAAAGTTGCATTAAATTGTTGGAACATGATTATCAGTTTGTATGTATGATTATTATAAACCTGTGATTTAATGACATCCTGTGTGACATGGTGTGTTGCGAAAAGGGTACATTAATCACCCACTAGGTAGAATGGGTTTGATGAAGTTGGCGGCACTGCTACTGAATGATTTCCTATCCTGGGTTAATGATTGTCATGTAGTAGTCCTGCATTCAGGTACCTTTATTAATGAACCATCATTAGTCTCATACAAAAGTAACAAGAACAAAGTGTGAGGCTTTTAAGCATACATGGATATCTACATTAATTATAAAATGTTTAGATTACAGTCTGCTTTGACTAATCCCACATGAACAGTTGACCTTTGGCATGTGTTTCTTGAGTACACTGTTTAAACATTCACAGTCACTGTCTGAAAATGAATGCAAACCCTTAGATTTCATAACTAGCAGAGCCACCTTTAGCAGCCAAGACCAAATAAAACCTTGAGATTTTGGCCATTCCTCCCTAAAAATAAACAAATTTTGAGGTATTTTAGTGTTAGGATATTGTAATGTTCTCCAGTAAAATGTACTGTTCCACAACCTGAGATGGCAAAGTTTGTTAAGGTATCAGGACAGTGCCATTTACGAACACGAGAATGAGACTTATGCTGAAACACATGGATATGTTGTAACAAAACCAGATTGGAAGAGGTAAAACTATGGTACTAGTTCAAGATTGCATTAGTCTATGTTACAATACCATGATGCTTGTAAATGTTGCGTTGTGCCTGTTTCCTGGAACATGACTTTTTGATGAGAGAAATTGCCACTATTGTAGTGGATCGGAGTGAAATCCTCTTTCCCTCAACTAGGTCCCAAAATTGAGTCCATTTTATTATATAATCCCTTATAAACTAGCTGCTGAGAGCTTCTGTTTTAACACTAGCAAAAGCCGATCATTTAGCCGACATGATTACTGTTTAATTGTCAAAAGGCACTCTGTTCAGTGTGTTTCTGCTGGCAGGGCAAAGCTATTGATAGATGGATCAACAAAAGTCAATTACTTTATCCTTTATTTTAAAAGATGATATCACTTCCAACAGTAGTAGGTGACATGGTTAAACTAGATTTCAGGAACTTCCCTTTCCTTTTGATGTGTGTATTTGTGAAGGCACTGAAGTGTTGTAATGGTCTCATGTGACCAAGTTCAGGATGACTTGCCTACGTTCTGTGCACCACATCACAGAGTTTTTGAAGGATCATTTAAAACCAAACATTAAATTGAGGGGGCGTTAGAACACTGGATTTCCACACATGTAATCACTGATATACCATAATAGGAAAATAGTCTCCGCGTTAAAGGACAAACAACTGTCTTGCTGTTTTGTGATAATATTCAAATCCCTAAATGGTCCTTTTTGTCACATGCCTTGAAACTGAAGGTCCTTTAGTATTTTCTCCAAAAATATTTTCAGGTGGCTGGTTGTATCTCAGTCCTCAGCTGTATAAGCGCCAGAGGGTCATACAGTTAATACAGTATCCAGTTACTTTTAGGTAACCTATGTCGTGGTTTACAATTTAGATGGATCTTCACAGTATCCTCAGATTGAATGTGCTGCCATGATGCAAGAGAGGAAGTAGTTCCACTCGTTCTTATCAAGCCAGTTCTGTTCTGCAAACCACAACACAATGGAGTTCAGCCATCCCCACCCCCACTCCAACAGCACACACTCCCAGACCTTATCAAGCCAGTTCTGTTCTGCAAAACAACACGAATTATGCAGGGTAGACTACAGGGCACAGACATGCGACTTCATAAAATTACACTACATGCGAGCAGTGGCCCACAATCGTGCTTTACAATATTCCCATTGTGTTCTATTTTTATATCTATGGTGTGAGCCGCATAGACGAATCTCAGATCTGTGAGATTGATCAACGATTGGTAAAAGTAGTTGTGTTAAGACCTAACGAAACAATGGATTTACAGTTGAATTGTTATGAATGACATGTAAATTACGACTTCCCAAATAAGCACTTGGTTCAAACAAATATGCTTAAGAAAGTATTCATAAAGAGCGGGGGGAGGGTCAACGAATCACAGTGACACACACGGTTGTGTTTGAAGACATCTGTACAGCGCCCCCTGTTGACTGGACTGACTCAGGTCTTCCTTGCCACAGCAGACGTAGAGCAAAACAAGGGAGCGGCCGGCGTGGGGGCGTGCCGAATCTTACGCACATTACGTAGCCAGCTCAGCCAAATTCTCAACTGGACAAATACAGTAGCAGGTCAATTGCTCCTATCAAGTTTTGAAAATAGATTTTGCATATCGCCATGGAAGTGAACACATACAATATTCAAGTTCTTCTGCAAGCTGCGGAGTATTTGGAGAGAAGAGAGCGAGGTACTGTCAAAGTTATGAGCGATCTGTCATTTAAGGTTGCTTACTTGGAATTGCCGTCCATGTTCAAAACCAATGCCTAGCGATAAGTTACACTTACAACGCCAGGTTAGCTTGTGATATTTACGTGTTTCGATTTGCACCTTAAACTTGACGTGGATTGTGTCAAAGTATAACGTGTATGGAGCTTCAAATTTGGTGAAAATGAGTTGGTTGTTGCCAATTTTAGGGTTGACTAAGTGACCTACATTTGAGATCATCATTGTACACAAAGGCGCGAAGTCGCGGCAGATTTGAAAATGCAACTACACAGTTTCCTTAGACATGCTCCATCAGTGAATGAAAATTCAGACATTATCTGTGAAAGTTATAATCTTTGTACTGTTTGTGGAAATTACATGAATTTTAACAGCAGAATAGGCAGAAATAGATTAAGGTGTCTAGCGAATGGGTGACAGTCTATCTTGCGGCGGACTGATGCTGATTGCGCCAAAAACCCGCGAGCCTCTGTCAAATGGTTAGCCGCCCGGTCCCGCAAAAAAAGTAACTTTTCCATAGCTACGTAGTTTTACTACAAAATAGAAATTAGTGGTAATGTTGCGTGAAGTGTATCATTCCAGAAAGACATATTGTATCCCTGTGTTTGCCATTAACGCGTTACGGTTGAAAGTGAATGACAAGTTGGTTACTTTGTTGTACAGAGGCGGAACACGGCTATGCTTCGGTCTTGCCGTTCTACAGCAAAGGAGTCTCCGATAAACGTAGTAAGCAGAAGAACAAGAAGAACAGCGCTGGAAATAGCAGGTGAGGTTATGTAACTCTATCTGACCTATGTTGGTTACGTGGCCTTTGGGAAGAGTGCCTGTTTTGACACGTAAAATGACTGTCTGTGACTAACTGCTTACCACAAAGCAGGGATTTGCAATCTCTTAACCAAATTATTCACTTCTGCTATATCTACATCAGCGTTGTGTACGATCGTTAACTAATTTACACCAATTATACCCTTGTCTGTACAGATCAGTCCACAACGAATTGGAAAAACACAGGTAAGAAGAGCGAGACACAATGGTTTATTTCCAGTAATTTGTCATCGTGCCCCAGTCTACAACTGTGTTTCATATCTTCTAGGCGAGCTCAACTGAGACACTGCCTAGAGCAGCTCAAGCAGGAGGTTCCGCTCTCTACAGACTCGGCTAGAAACACCACTCTTAACCTACTGAGAAGAGCGCAGCTCCATATCAAGGTAAAGTCTATGCAGCCTGCAATTCTTGATCATATTTTTGTGCAATTTATTACAACAGGGCACTTTCATCTCAGCTAGTGTAGGGGTTATATATTTTGTCACTATATGTGGTGTTTTTGCAATTAGTTGGCATCCTAAAATGTACCTTTGGTATCTGTGTGTGGACAAAACAAGCTGCTTCAGGATTTCAATGCAATGGTGGACTTATGTGAATATGTTTGTGTTGTGTAAAGTATGTTGTAGTTCTGAATAATAAGGTTTGTTTGTCTAAGAGTGTAGCAGATGCATTGTTGGACAATCTCGCTTGCCTTATAGTACTAGGTTTCTTCAGCCTGCTTCCAGGGTCTCAAAGCTCTGCATACAAAAGATTTCAGTGACCTGGTATTGTAGTGCTTGTAGTTGGCTGAGTCATATGTAGGTACTCAAAAACAGGAAACGCTTACTATGACTGAGGGAAATGGGGCATGTATAAACCTACATAAGCCTTACACATGTGCAAGGCAAGGTTTATTTATTTATAGTTTATTTTACTGCGCCGTTTACAGCACATAAATGTACATAAAAAAGTAGAAGATTTTTTTTAAAGCCATCTCTGACCCCCGCATTTTGGCTGGTTTCATGCAGAAACTCCAGGATCAGGAAGAGCGAGCCGAGTCGATGAAGGGCCAACTGCGCTGGAAGCAGCAGGAGCTGCGCGTGCGTCTGCAGAAACTGCAGGCCGGAGCATCCACGGCATCGGAGAGGATCCGCAACGACAGCCTGGGCTCCGTCGGCTCCGTCGTCTCCTCTGAACGCTCGGACTCCGACAGAGGTGAGGCACGGTCACTTGCATTATCAGACAAACACAAGTGCTGGGTTTTCCCCCCCCAACAGCACACACTCCCAGACCTTAAGCTGAAAATAGAGAATTAGTCACATTAAGTCAGAAGTTGTAAGACAAAGAGCTAGTTATTTTCTCACTGGTACTCAGTTAATGCGACACCATGCCTTTGGATTGTAAGGCTTGTTTTCCACATACCACAATAGGCATAGCAGAATGCTGTCAAATAGGCTAATGGCTAGTTGTACTAGCCTTGTGAAAGTTGTTAGGAAACACTGTATGACTTAGATGAAGGATGCTAACAAATACCTTCCTGTGTGTAGTTCTTTTGGGCATGAACCTTGTGTCAAGTCTTTGTTAAATGAAAGTACTGTACCATCCAACATGACTTATTCCACAATTTACTACATTAGTGGTTGAAAAATGAGAAGTATGTTGGGAATAATACATGTTATAGTTAGACTACAGTTAAAAACATGTTTGATAAAAAAAAATAAAAAAAATATATTAACAGAGAAATGAAAAATTGAATATTAATGTTAATCCCACTCTTAAATATCCTTTCTGCAGAGGATGTGGAGATCGATGTGGAGAGTATGGTCTGGACACTGGAGGCAGATGGCTGCACACATTCAGGGGTGGATCACAGTTATTCCACCCCTGACCGTGTGTGGCTATGATTGACGTGTGTGTGTGTGTGTGTGTGTGTGTGTGTGATGTGGTGCGTGTGAGTGTGATCATCCCACTCTGGAGAGTGGAAACATTCCAAATCAGTTGAAAAAGAAGACCTACAAAGAAGTGGATATGCATCATGATGGGACTGGAATTTTTATTTTTCATTATATTTCCAGTCCATCACTGATGCAGAACATGTCGCTGTGGCCTTCTGGAGATGGATGAATTCTAGAGAACTTTAGAGGATTGAAAAGCATGTTAAGGACTTTGATTTTAGAGAAAACATGATTATCAAGTGCATTAACTTAGGGAGAGGAAGAAAAAACCGAGACGATGCAAAAGTGTTGTGAACCCGTGGTGCTATAGCCTCTCCCCACCCACTCACTCACGTCAGGAACTGAAACCCAGCCAGTGCTTCGCAACTTTTCAAGCTAACTATCTTTTTAATTTTTTTTTGTCCTGTAAACACTCTGATTTTTACCCTGTCAGCTCCCAGGCTTCATTTCAGGGTCCGTCTGCATAGACAAGCTTGCACTTGTGTCCTGGACTTCAGTCTATTTATGGTTTTGTCCATACATGTTGGTCTAGATTATTTTTTGTTTTGCCCATTGTTGCACAGACATCCACAAAGCACTATTTTTTGTCCATTTAAAGGGGTGTTTGGCAACATTTTACAGATTTGAATACAAGAGATCATGTCTGCACATTTTTTATGAAAATGAGTGGAACATTTTCATGGTAAGGACAAAATCCCTTCGCCCACTGTCAGAGGCTCCTACATGGAGCAAACCTGTGACCTGACTGGCATCTTATCGCCCTTCTTGACTTTTATGGTTTTATACAAGACCTTTAAGATATGTGTAACCTCTTAAATACATTTAGGAGATGACTTAGGCTGATAAAGGGTGTATACGTCAGCACAGGAGTGACTAGTCACTGCTTTGCCACTGCCTTTGACTCTGCCCTTCACCCTCTAAAGCTGTGGAAACGTTCTGTCCTCCAGATTGGATGGGTCCATGACACATGCTGGCCTACCATGTAGGAGAAAACTAGCGGGTGTGATGGGGCATGGAGCTCTTTTGCAGAGGCATACGACAACAATATGCAGTGAAAAGGAGTGTTACTGATCTGAGCTATTTGAATTTTGTTTTGTTTTTTTAAAAGGTGCTTGAAAACAGTTCTTTGGTTTGACCTCATAGGAGAACAATTAAGCTATAATTACAGATCTTGAAGGTGCCACCTGGAACTGTTGCGTTCTTTGTGGCAACTTTCAGTTCTATGTGGCCAAGTCAAGGAACTCGTAAGGTTATAGATGGCACTTTTTTCTGGAGAGTAGGTTAGCTTTAGGTAGATGTAGTACTTGCATGCTCCTGCAACAGCTGGTGGCCACTACAACTGAATGTGCAGTTTTACTTACAGCTTCTCCCCGATGAGCTGGTACCTCAACTAGGTGCACCTCAACAATAAACAAAAACAAATTACATATCAGTAAGAAAACATACATGGACAAACCAGTCTCCCTCTCTTGTCACTAATCTGACTTATGCAACATGCATCAGTGGTGGTGTTCACCAGATTTAACAGGTTTTTGTGAAGGACCTTTGCCTTTTTGACTGTGACCACCGGAAGCCTTATTGCCTGTTTCTGTATCACTGGAGAAAGAACGTCACCTATGTATTTCTGTCCTTTCCTACGCCCTGTATTCCAATGTAGCATTTTTATACTAGTGTATACACTTCTTTTGTATAAATAAATATTTTATGTATTTAATCTTTGTGTTTGTGTGTGATTTAATGTCATGATAACTTAGGTTCATGTTCATGGCTAAGATCTGAAGAGCTGCAAACCAGGCGTAATTACCACTATCCTGAGAGTTGGATTGGTGAGATCATTAAATCTGACTTAAAGGGCATTCAGATGGTTTACATCAGGGGTCTCAAACTCAAATTACCTGGGGGCTGATGAGCGTCCAGTCTGGTCAGTAGGGGGCCAGATTTATTTTTCTATTGGCTTGCCTATCACAATACTATAGATACCACTTTTGAGTGTGGCAAATCTACCATGTGTGATCAGTGTTACAATGTTTTGTGTTGTTGAATAGCAAGTAGCTGACCTGGGTTCAATTCCTGAGCAATGCAAGTTGCTCTTTGGATAAAGGTGTTTGATATAGTTGCATTTTTAGTCAAAATTTCCATCTATATTGATCTAAAATGAATAGTGTACTGATATGGTGCGCCGTCTGTTGCTATTCCTTGGAGTGACTATCCTGTGGTACGGCCTTGCATTGTTTTTACCCAAAGTAATTCCTCTTTCACTTCAAACTGGTTGTTAACACCACAGACAAAAATTGCGAGCTGAGCATTATCATTTATGTCAGGGCTCTCGTCCAGAGCCACAGAATATGCACTAAAAACTTTTGCCTTTGACACACAGCTAGATTTATTTTCTGATAATGACCGCTGGACTATACATTATCCCGGTTAATGTTCGTTTAGTTGTCAAAACGATAGAAGACATTCCTCCAAAATACCTCATTTTAATGATTTTGTTGCCATTTCGTGACTACAGCTAAGAAAAAAATATTCTTCACGCAAATAGAACTTTAAAGTTTCGGGTGTTACTTGCTGACTTCAATTAAGTTTTCGTTACTTTAAAGGACTGGACTACTTGTGGAATGATATGAAGATGTGAATTAGAAGCACAAAACCCGTTGCCAATGGCAGCGGTAAACGTTGGGGTCATAGACATATATCATATATGTCTATGTCTATGTCATATATCATATATGTCTATGGTTGGGGTGGTCCATTCAAATCAATAGAACTTTTTGCAACATTCTGATATGAAGTGGCGGCCGCATGAAATCGATTGGCGGACCGTATCTGGCCCGCGGGCCGGGAGTTTGAGACCCCTGGTTTACATGCATAACCTTTTAGGTTGATTACATTGGATTAAATTAAATTCGCCTTCACGAATAGAATAGAATAGAATTTTTTTAACAATGTCCATGTATAGAAATGGTAGACACTTCTCTGTTTGATAGAAAATGTTTATTATCATTGAGCATATTTCATTAAGTGGTTAGTACTGTAACACTTTTGTAGCATCTAAGCAACTTAATCATTAAACAAGCCCATTTATGCTTTGGTGGATTTGAATGGTGCAGTTTATTTTTTCAGTACATTTTCAAGCATATATAGTATACAGACATTGCTGCCCACTGCAATCATTTCTCACATTTCTGTCAGTTTTTCTCAGTTGCTTTGGTACAATTCTCAGAGCAGAATTAAAATCCTCAGAACGGTTCAAACTCCAGATCATATAGTCACTTTTGCACACCATAACAGCAATTTCTCATTCTTTTGAACATTTTGCACTCAGCACTCTTCACGCAAAAGGGTTTAGACAATCGTTGATTCAGTTCATTCAAAGGCAAAAGCTGAGAGTAAAACCTCATAGGCCACCAAGCCAGAGTGGATGTTCCAGGCCAGCATGGGGGGAATACAGTACTGTAAGTGTGTAGCACTGGAACAGAAAAACAATGTGCTAAGTCATATTTTCCTACCTTTCTCAAAATCATCTAAAGGTATCACAATCAGAAGAATGAGGGGGGGGGGCAAACTGTATGTATTCATGTGGTCATTTGGGTCAATGTAAAGTCAGGGAATGGTGTGGTGGCCTCAAAAGCATGTTGATTACTGTTCCATCAATTTCCTTCTGTACTTTATCCAATGGCAAAGTTCTCTTCTGAGTGAAGGTGAAATGTCTATGATCAGGTTACATAGTATTACTTCATAAATAATTAATGGGTGATCCATAGTGTGGTGCTGTTTGTACTAATTGTTCTGAAAAATGCACTCACTGTTTTGAAAATGTTAAAAGACGATTCAAGAAATGTACAAAAGCGACTGAGAAAAACTGTAATTACCATCTCTAATGGTACACCTGCAATGCACACCCCAGCCAGTCTTCATTCACATTTGAGGACCAGGACACAGACGTACCTGAAATGCTTCAGGCCTAACTGCATACAGTGCTGTTTAAGAGATCACCTCTTTATAAATTGGCTTACCCTGAGCTCTAGTGATGTTATGGGTAAGTGCTTCATTAATACAATGGGGCGACTCTCCCACAGTGGTAACGTTTTGGTGATCCTGTCCTCACTTCTGAACAAAGGCCCACAGTTCACCCAATCAGGCCAAGACTGCAATTAACGTGGACCCATCATATGACAAAATCACTTCAATTTGAAGCAATGGAACTATTCAGAAAACACAGAGGGGGCGGGGGCGGAGTGACAAACACAAACGGAGAAACAGAAACAGCATTTGATAACGGAACCCACAGAATGGGAAAGGAATCAGCATGAAGGCAGTGAGACTGTCTGCTGAGAGAGAGAGAGAGAGAGAGAGTGAGACTGTCTGCTGAGAGAGAGAAAGTAAGGTATGTAGATCTACATACAAAGGAAAGAAGACGGATAAATTAAGACCCACATGTATTCCCACCCACCCTCGATTAATGATAATAACCCATAATAACTACTCTTGAACAGAGCAAAACTAAATAGAGGAAGATGTAAATCTCCATCCATCCTTCATGTCTTAACCTGGGATAAGGCTGATGTGGAGATGCACTCAGGTCAGATAGGGTTGACTAGGTCAGACACAGGGAGGATGGATGCTCAAGAGCACTGCGGTGTAGCAAGTGCATGTATGGGAGAGGGGAGTATAGGTTGCATTAGTGGGGGCCCGTGGCCCTCCAAACCCCCCTTCAAACGTATTGCTTCTTCTGAGCCTGGGAGGTCAGGTCCTTGGCCTTCTCCTTGGCCGCCAGGGCCGTTTTGCGGGCCTTCTCCGTGGCCGTCTCTGCCAGCGTCTTGGAGGGCGTCTCGCCTAAGGTGACAAACACATCCAGGTCCCGTCACCAACAGCACCATACAGCAGTGTTTCTCAACTGGTGAGGTGCAACCCAAAAGTGCGTTGCAGAATCATTCTGAAAGGGTCAAAGTGTGTGTGTGTGTGTACGTGCGTGCATGCATGCATGCATGCTCCCTCAGAATTGTAATTTGTTGTATAAAACTAATAAACTTATATTTTAAAATGAAAGAAGCGGAGTCGTTGCTGTTCTCATGTCTCAATCTCAAAGGGCAGTTCTCAGAAAGAGAGAAAGATAGTTCTGTGTGCGCGCCAGATGCATGCTGTATGAGATTCCAAAGTGTTGGCTACAGTAGTGCTGTAACATGAGTGGGGAGAGCTTCAGCTTACTAGCAGTCTACATTGATGCCACTGCTGGGCTAGTTGAATCTTTGCATTACAATTCATAATTCTGTTAGAAAAGTCAAACGTTTCGCTAATTACTGTAGTTATATTGCTAGGTAGCATATTGCATATTTGCAGTTAGCATGTAGCTTTGTGTGTGGGAAAGGAATCAACATGTATGTTTGTATAACGAGTTAATTTGATGAAGAATATAACTATAAGAATATATGTTTGAATCATTAAGTTAGGAAAAGATGAAGCAATAGTCCCCAGATAACTTGACAGTTTGGTTAAAAAAAATGTGTTGTTGTATCTGTCCGATAATCAGTGTTCAAAGGATTACCTGTCTAATGTTAGCAAGTAGGTAAGACCCTGTATAGCAGTGGTTCTCAACTAGGACCCACAATATCCCATGGTCTACCATGGTCCAATGGTCTACCATGGGATATTGTTGGTCCCAGTTGAGAACCACTTCTATACAGGGTCTTACCTACTTGCTAACATTAGACAGGTAATCCTTAGTTTGAACACTGATTTAAGTATTTACGGTCACACTTCTAAATGAAAATCTCTAGCAAAATACACTGCCCACCAAAATTATCCCCATTTCATGGCTTTCCTTGAAATTATATAACTTTAGATAAAATATTGTCACTACGACAAACGCCAGTGTTTGTGGTCCCTTGACTATACTGAGTGTCATCATTGAGAGTTCATTAATAAAAAAATGTAACTGGTCTTCATCAACACAATACATTTCAAGTCTATACGTTATATTCCATATTCTTACACAGCGAAAAACACATATTTGGTGCATGCAATGATTGTGTGTTAGATACCCCAATACGACATCACTAACACAATCTCAGCCTGGAAGAAAGACATCGCCTAGGCATAACTGGAGGAGTGAGCTAAGTTTTCTTAAGAGGCAAATGAGGTAAATAAAAGGCTTTGTATATTGTATAGCTCGAGAGACGAAAAAACAAACAAAAAAAGGGCCATACCTTGCATTCTAGACAAAACATATTCAAATCCTTTCATGGTCTTGGTAACACTGGTCTTGAATCTTGCAAGACCAAATTCCTAAGAAAAGATAAGGAAAGAAAAGAAAAAGAGAAATTAGTGAAATGCTTAAAATGTTCCTTGGACCGAAAGTGATCCCAGACATCTGAAACCTTGCCCAATGGCAGTGTACATCTCTATGGCAACATATGTGGCTACATCTATGGCAACATATCAATGTAGCCTCTGACAGCTGGGGGAGTCACATTTTATGACAGCCTTCCATGTACATCTTTCAGCAAAGACTATTTGCAGCACATAGCCAACCACTGCTGTAATGCTGGAAGAGACAGAAAGGGGTTCCAGAAGGGGTGATAAACCAATGGCCAGTCCCCCATTGTGACTTTCCCTCTAGGCTTAAGGTTGTTCCTCTTTCCCCTACTGACCTGGATGGCTCTGGATAGTCCATAGAGGCTTGAGGAGATCCATGCCTCACGCTTTATCTCTGTCCAGTTGTTGTTGTCTGGATTCACAACATAAACACAACGCTCCTCCACCGACTAGAGAGAGAGAGAGAGAGAGAGAGAGGGGAGGGGTTGTGAAGGGCTGGTTGTAAACTGAGAGACAGACATGAAAGCCATTCCAGCACATGAATACTCCATATCTTTTTTAATAGGATGACTGTTGATTTTGTGACAGCTCCATCTCTCAAGTACAGAGAAGCAAAACAATCTTCACCAGACCAACCAATTCAAAAAACATTATTTAACAGCTGTACCAACTGCAAAATAGGTAAGAGGCTAACCAACAAACACAACATCTTAAACCATAAGCCAAAACATGGAATGCAGAAAGGGACCAGTCAATGTTAATCCGTGGATAATGCTATCTGCCAAACAATCGTATTTAGCCTCACCATGAGGCGCGCGTGAGTTATGTTCCAGGTGAGCGTGGTCATGGTCCGGTTCTTTGGGTCAACAATAGAGTCCTCAATTATGTACGCATGGCGGGCCATTTGCTTGGGCAAGAACTTTTCTGCCCAGCGCGGGGATCTGTTCGTTTTGGTCAACAGGCGCCTGGAGAGGAGGCAGTTGTCAGGCGTCACCTCGCGGAAAACGATGTCCTCCGTCAAAACATGATTGCTAGAGTAGCCGCAAGAAACAGATAGAGATGATTGACAGAAATATAAAAACGTATTCATATGATTCTGCGGAGTTAGTCATCCAGTTCTGCTAAGTTTTTTTTCCTCTTATTTCCTCTCTACTTACGGTGACATGGAGTATTACCTATAGGGGTTGGGGTATCGTTCCCAGAATGCCAGGCAGACTTGGTCCCATGAGTTCTTGAGAAGACCAACGCAGTGGAAATATTTCACCATTGTTCCCAAAATGAACAGTGTCAGTTGACACCTGCAACGTAACCGACATGAAGTTTGTATGAACGTTGAACACGAACGTTGTTTTGCCAAGACAGTTAGAGATATTTGGATGGCAAAATAAATGTTTCAATGTTACCTGAATGTTTATGTTCCCTCCCACCACAACAAATTAGCCTGTAAAACACACAACATTACTAATTATGTCTGTAAATGTAGCTGGTGTAATGTTATGATAGCATACCGGCTCAACACAACGTTTAAGTCAACGCTACTGTTACCATTACCAACAGACATTTGTCGAACTTGATAGTAGCGTTACAGGTTTGTGTACAAGATGCTAAAAATGACCTTTTGCTAGCTAAGGACAGCTACATAAAACTTTTCACCATAAGCATTCGGTCGGTCGATAACGAGGTTTATCCTCAATGTTATGTGCCCAATGTATTCTAGCTACATCTGTGGTATTAAATGGGTGAGAGGTCAGACATCATCCATGCATCAGTAACATGTGGTTAAATGTGTTCCAACCCAAATCCAACGAAAGAAGTCATTCACGCGAAATGAAAATGTCACAAATTCGCCCTTGAACTTAACTGTTACGGATCTGACATCATTGAAACATTGTCACGATTAAAAAGTTAATTGTTACGTACGTTGAACAACACGGTCAACCGATTGGGAAATAATTTGTACAGAGCTAACTGGCTAGCAAGCATTAGGTTTTCTGTTACTGGGGTTATCTTCGAGAATAAAACAATGCGGTCGTTGCTCGTGAAATCTGCAAAACAAACAATTAATACAAATAGATACTCATTCTTACCTTAATGACAACACCATCTACGTAAAAGTCATTTTTCTATAACTACTTTACAGGGACATTTGTCCGAACTGTCTACATGACAGACGTGATCAGAAAAGGGAAGGTCATGGTTGACGCCATTTCCGGAAGAACAGTGAAAACTGCAATGAAAAGTCTACACTGGTGAAACGGTTTATATCGGATCTAACTAGGTCATCGTTTGTATAAAAAATATAACAAGCGTAACAAAAAGTCTAAAGAAGCAACTCGTATTACTATTATTTCAGTAATATTTCACTCACAGTATAACAATTTACGTCTTCCACAATGTTACTTCATTTATGAAGTAATCCATTCAGTTTTCCTCGTCCTACTTGGCGCCAGCGCTTTACTGGGCTGGAGTGAAAACCTACGACTAGTGGTTGCGTTCCTTTAGGAGACAAGTTAACATGTAGAAGCTCATAGATTGATTTTAAAAAAATCTAGGAAGACATATCAGTGAAGTTATCGAAAACAAATACGTTTTAGTGTTTGTACAGTAATAACCTACTAATTGTGAATTTCAAGCGATAGTTTTCCTTCTTTCAAATATTTGAAATCACTCTTTCCGTTTCATAAACGGACTACAACTCAAGTCACGTGCCTTGTCACGTAAACCCTGACGCATCCGGTTAGCGCTTCTTGTGAAGCGGCACTCGCATGCTCTGAGCTGTAATCATAATCTCCACGCAATATGCGTTTTATGCTACTACAAAAATAAATCAGCAAGCCGAGCAATACAAATCGTCATTCTGATCCGCTTGTGGAGGCGTGCAAACCAGTGACGTCTTCTTTAGGTCCTTATCACCTCGTTACAAAAAAATCGAAACAATTAAAATAGAGGCTGAAAAATACACTAGGAAGACCTCAATCAATAAAGTTCTCTCTCAAAGTGGTGATAGAGACAATTCCACTTACTTTTAGATGTGGCGAGTCGATTACCTCCCCGGCCCCCACAAACAATCTTAACAGCCTTCCAAATCCAAGAGCCTCAATTGAAGTCTCTGGTCAAATCAATTGAGAATGATCACTGTATTTTACCGAAATTCTATTTAAAAAAGACACACTATTTAGCTTAAATTAAAAGTTAACCCCACATTTCACTGTTGGCATAATCGGTCATGTATCCAGACAGTGGTTTTCCTTCAAACTGAAAATAGGCCTTAACCTCAGAAAGTTTATAAAACTGAACTGACAACGGTCCTACCTGACAATTAAAACAAACCACGATCTCAGGAATCACATAAACGAATGAGACAAAGGTAACGTCAACACCTTTTATTAGCACAGAGCAATCGCACAAATCTTCTTTGAATGCACAACACTGTTAATTCAGTGACAAGAACAAGACAGACACCTTGGAACATTTTTGAACTTATGAGATGACAGAATAGGAAAACTGTGCATTTTACTGTTACGATTATAGCATTTAAACTGTCCTTACCATCCAATTAATTTAATATACAATTTGAAGATATCCATGGCGGGACGAAGCACGTTAGCAAAACAGCGGCAACACGACTCAAGATTGGCCGCTTGTTTAGTGAGACACGAGTTCATGTTTCCACGCTAGTACGCAAGAGCACAACATTTGTCCAATCATAAATAAAAATGGCCAATATGAAGTAAAAAATAAAATAAAAAAAATAAATGGAAAAACAAACAAATAAACAAACAAAGACAAAGCAGAGTATAAAATCAAGACTGTTTAGAAATACTTACCTGGGCCTTCACCTGGTGAAAATGACAGCGACTCACTGTGAGAAGGAGTAGTAGGCTACAGTGAACGCTCACGCTCGCTTTCTCAAATGTGGCTTTTCACTGCAAACTCCTCTCAGGGATTCCAGCCCACTTAGCGCCCTCTGGCGGTGGGACTGAGGAGCACAATGGGGCCTTTCGTATTTCACATTGATATACGAATCCATAGTGACAAAATATTCTGCTGAAGTTGGCATTTGGTAATTGTAATTTTCCATATTTGTCTTAAGTACATATGTCCCATGCTAACCACCCTAGACTGCAAGAACAAACTAATCCTTCCACTTCATCTTGAAAAGGGTACGATTGCAGAAAAAAATGCTGCAAACTATAGTTAAAGCTGATTTTCTTGTAATGATTATAAGCTGTTTTAGGCGCACAATTGTCCCTTTTGCTCTGAAGACCCTTCTTTCCAAAAAAAAATTTAAAAAGGGAGAAAGGAAACAAAAAAAGAACACAATTGTCCAGCAGAATTTGCCTTCGGTGGTCCTGCAGGTACTGTCATTATTCAGGTCCCACACACACCCCTGTCTCAATCACTCACACACACACACACACACACATACACATGACAGAACGCATTACCAGACTGATTGTGTCATTAGCTTGGGTAGGGGTGTAGACTAATTCTGTCTCATGGTGGCTATAGGGTTGGTGATGAGTGGGATGGGGTTGAAGGACCTGATTTCATTCAGGGATGGTGGTGTGTGTGTGTGTGTGTGTGTGTGTGTGTGTGTGTGTGTGTGTGTGTGTGTGTGTGTATATATGTCTCAGTTCCACCTGTAGGCTCCAAAGAGTTCCTAGGGAGATGGAGGGGTGGGGAGTGGTGGCGCGGGGGGGTATGAGGCCATGGTTTTGAATGGGGTGTGTCAGCGATGTGGGAGTGGGTCTCCTCAGGCGGTCTCGGAGGCCTCGATGGGCTGCGACGAGTATAGGACTTCAGGTTTGTTCCCGGCGGCTTGGTGATCCCACATCTGCAGGTAGAGCTTCTCCAGGTCCATGGTGTACAGCTTGGTGTTGAACAGCGGGCTGCAGATGCGCTGCCTCCACACGCGAGAACGCACTTTCTTCAGGCTGCAGGGGGGGGAGAGAGGGCGGGGTGTATAACAGCATGAGAACCCAACTGGGCAAGAAGGCAGTTTAAGACCATAAATAATAATTTGAACTTGGACTTTGGTTTTTAGTCAGCAACTACCCCCCCATACAAATCACACAGTCTTACCAGTCTTTAACCATAGGGATACGAAAAATCAACCATCCACACACACACGACAGGTACTCACAATTCCATGTCTGTTCCCAGCTTGACTGCCACGTCCTCGTAGTCCTGTCGACTCGGAGCGATGAGCTCTAGGCAGCCCAGACAGGTGAGCTGGGAAGCGGCCACACGTGACGCTAGGGTCTCACCTGAAACACCAAGAGGGTTTAACTCAGGAGAGTACACACTTATTCTACTCCGCTCACGCATCTTCACCACACACACACACACACACACACACCTTTAACCCTTACCAACACACATACACACCTCTCACCCTTACCCTAACCAACACACATATACACACACACACACACACCTCTAACCCTTACCAACACACACACACACACACACACACACACACACACACCTCTTCAACCACACACACACGGGTAAATACACAATACATCCTAATTCTTTGCCATTGCTCTGATTAAGCTGATCGTGATGACGTCACTGACCAGGCATGGTGACCATGGGTGTGCCGGCCCACAGCACGTCCATGCCAGTGGTGTGTCCATTACAGAGGGGCGTGTCCAGGCAGACGTCGGCCAGCTGGCCCCGCCTGACGTGCTCCTCCTTGGGCGCCACGGGGGAGAAGATGATGCGCGCCGCTGGCAGGCCCATGTTCTGGGCGTACTGCTGAATGTTGGGCTCGCCCACCGCAGGGAAGCGCAGCAGCCACAGGACGCTGTTGGGCACGCGCTTCAGGATCTGCAGGACGACAGGGAGGGACCAGGCATGAGGAGGACCAGAGAACAACAAGAGTTGGGGAGCAAAAGCAGGGAGGGGGACATCATGGATGTGGATATAAAGCATGAGTGTGGTGCTCAGAAGAGTGGGAAACCACAGTCAATTAGCGCAAATCTTGTCATTAACTCGTACAAGCCTCAGTCTTGCATTATCCGAAGGATAAGATGTCTAGACCGCTTAAGGTCCAAAGCAACTTGCATAAACATCCTGCAGGGGAATCAACCCGGGATGACTGATAGGAGTCGATCGCTGGTTGTACCACCATCGCTCCGGATTAGTCTAGTCTAGTCTAACACCTGGTCTAGTCTAACACCTGGTCTAGTCTAACACCTGGTCTAGCCACGTGAGACTTACGTTGGCCCACATTTGCAGGGTGGGTGGGTCAATCTTGTACAGCTGGTTGAAGTTGCAGTAGACGATGGCGTCTTCCGGAAGGCCGTACTGCGAGCGGGTCGTCACGCAGATGGTGCGCGGCACCTCCTCCCCAGTGGCTGCCTTGTTGTTAATCTGAACAGAAGAAAAACCCAAGAGAGAGACAAATTAGCAGAAAGACTTTAGCAGGAGAGAGAGAGGAACTTGAACTTGAACTTGCTTTACAGGGAAACAAAAACAATTTTTTTAAAAAGGAAGCGAAACTAGAGGAATCCTACAATGAGAGCACAATCATGCGCTTCTTGCCACCAGCCATGTCTGTTTAAATAGTGCCACCCCTCTGTAGCCTTCTGTGTCCTGGTGAGCCTGCTGTGCCAGTCTTTCACCAAACACAACTTCATGGCACCAGTAGTGAGATTGTGAGGTTATTTGCCTAGGCTGCTTTTATCCACATCCAGCCATCCTCTCCGCAAGCCAGAGCAACAGGGCTGAGTGAAGGGGGAGAGGTGTCCTTCACACCCAGTAGAGGCGGAGGCCCAATCATTACGGGGAGGGTGGGTAGGGCCAATGATTTTCCGTTTAAAAAAAAAATGCATTTTCCGTTTCACATTTGGTGAATTCCGTTTTTTTTCCCTTTTCAGCTCATTTTGTTCACCCTGAGGTAGATTGATGGCTTAAAATGAGTGAATAATATGTGCCCTTCTTAGATTGTTGTTTGCCAGCCATCAACAGAACAGAAGACTAAACAGTTTTTGTTTTAAATGCGATTGGGAAGACGAGCGCGTGAATGTGACCGAATGTGGCTTTAGCGGAGATCTGTGGGTCAACCGTTGAAAAGGGGGGCGTGGCCGGAGCAGAGTTCAGCGCAGACGTGACATTTTCTCAGTGGTTTTGTTCTTAAATGAATGTTTGTTCATCGTTGCAATCGTTGTTGTGTTTATTTGAAAGAAATATAGCCTTGCAGCCCAAAATACAGGGGAATTTAGGCGATTTGTATGAACAAAATGATGTTTCCGTTTCAAAGGTGCAATTCGGTTTCAAAGTGTTCATTCCGCGAATTCCGTCCGTTTTCCGTTATCGCGGAAAATCATTGGCCCTAGGTGGGGGTGTCCAGGGGGAACCAGGTCATGACCAACATTCAAACAGTGGAAAATGTTGGGCATTGGCATTGTTTGAAGTACAGTTTGATTGAGCTTTTTTCCCTCCCTAGTGGAAACTGAACATTTGTTGTGTTATAAGTAGGGTTGGGTACCGAGAACCGGTACCAATATGGAACCGGTTCCAATACAACCGGTACCTACCCGGACCGAAATGCAACGCAGATTTCGGTGCCTGAGCCAATTGAACACGGTCGCTAGGCAGATTCTGTGGGGCACATGTACAACTGCCCCAGCTCCCAATGTAAACTTTGTCCTGTGTCGCTCACGCTCATTGGTGTTTTCATAGCAACAGTCTTATGACAGTGAAGAGCAGGCAGCATTTCACAGAGCAAGCACAAACCAAACTAGCCATCAACTTTTTAACAGAGAAAATACCGTAAGGTAAACGGTCAAAAGTGTGGCTGTATTTCGCACAAAAAGATTCAAACATCGCGACGTGCAGCAAATGCAACAAAATAATTGCGTGAAAAGAGGGGAGAGAAGGCAAGAGTCAACGGCAGATCAGCAACCGAAGACTGAAAAATATACGGAGATGACAGCTAAACTACCAACGGTAGTCTCTTAAAGGGGCAGTACACATTTTCTCGTACTCAGTGTGTTCAAGTAACAAGATTAACTATAAACAAGATAGAAAAGATAGGTATAAACTAGTGCTGTCAGTTTAACGCGTTATTAACGGCGTTAACGCAAACCCATTTTAACGCCGTTAATTGTTTTATCGCGAGATTAACGCGAATTCTTTTTAATTTTTTTTTTTTTTTTTTTAGATTAACGTTCTTTTTGGCCTTGCAAACTGTGTAGTATGCTAACGTTACGGTTTGAGTGAATGGTGAGCGCGATACGGCGAAATGGATGATAAAAAGCTTCTGAATGGAAAGTTTACTTTTAAAAGTTGTGTTGTGCAAAAGAAGCAAGCTTCACTGTTGTCCGAAAATGTCAACAGGCAGCTGGCTGAAGTAGTAGGCTTACCTTTTATTGGTAACCTAACTGTTACGGTTCATTGTTTCTGAAATAAGAGGCCTGACTGCTATGTTCCCAGCAAACTTGAAAAAAAGAAAATATTAAGCATCATTTAACTGCACTTTAGGATAAGTCCTTGTTTACCTGAAATGTGCACTTTATAATTTTATTTTGTACCGCCCTGTTTGGCAATGTTGGTTTTCAATAAAATAAAACATTTGCATAAAGCAAGCCAATCCACTTTTCCATGTTGATAAGGGCATTAAAATAAAAATAAAATGATGGAAAAAATAAATAAACGAAGGGACATTTAGAATAGATAAAAAATTGCGATTAATCGCGATTCATTTTGAGTTAACTATGACATACCGGTAAATGCGATTAATCGCGATTAAATATTTTAATCGTTTGACAGCACTAGTATAAACACATCATAAAATGGTGAAATTTCATGGAATAAATGCAAACAAAATAATACATTTTTGACTCCAAAGGCAAATATGCTCCTATTTTTGAAGCTGTTTCTTGTATTTATTTATATTTATTTAAGTATACTATAAACTGTTGTTTACAGTTAATATATTTGTTCATAGTTTGAAGTTAAAAAGTTTGAAGCTGTAGTTGGAAGCCAAGTGTTTTGTATGTATTTATAATATACTTTAAACAATGAATATATTGTTCAATATGAAGAAGAAGAAAAGCCTTTCTTTAATGTCGTCAATCGTCGCTTTGTGCTTAAAAAAAAAAAAAGTATCGGTTCAGGCACCGTTTAGGCACCGGTATCGTTTTAAAAGTATCGGTTTAGCACCAGTATCGGAAAAAACCCAAACGATACCCATCCCTAATTGTCTGTACTTTCAGATACATATCTGTGTGTACAGGCCTCATCGACACCATCGGAGAGGGTTTCTCCTGTGCAGGTCATGCGATCATTAGATTAGGTCATGCAGGTCATTAAATTAGGTGTCGCATTTTGCCGGAGAAGGCAAATATGCTGATATTTCTACAAAAGAATTGTTGAAGTATTGAAGCTGTAGTGTGTGTACAGAGTGTGTGTGTGTTTTGTATTTATTTAAGTATAGTCTAAACTTTTGTTAACAGTTCATATATTATTTAAGTTTTAAGTTAAAAAGTGTTTTGTATTTATTTATATATATAATCTACTTTAAACAGTTCATATATTTGGCAATAAAAAAAGCCTTTCTTAAATGTCGTCAATCGTAATTTTTTTTAATTTTTTTTTAAATTTTTTATAAAAGTATTGGTTCCGGCACCGTTTAGGCACCGGTATCGTTTTAAAAGTATCGGTTATGTACCGGTATCAGATAAAAACCAAACGATACCCATCCCTAGTTATAAGACACTGAGGACAGAGAGGTAGATGGGTGGGTGGGTGTGTGTGTGTGTGTGTGTGTGTGTGTGTGTGTGTGTGTGTGTGTGTGTGTGTGTGTGTGTGTGTGTGTGTGTGTGTGTGTGTGTGGTGGATGGGGTTACCTGTGTGGTGGCCAGGCCGTTGCTGACGGTGAAGCCGTTGATGGTGACCTGAATCTGGCCCTGGTTGATCATGTTGATGATGGCCTCGGCTGCTGTGTTCATGGGGATGACTGGCATGGAGAGGGCGATGTTACTCTCAACCACCTCCTGTCCATCACACTCCATCTGCAGGTCAAAGGGCAATTATTAGGACACGTATGGAAATTGCATAGGAGGAAAAATATATGGCTAGCAGTCTAGGTTTCTTTTTTTCTATGCGATTCTGAAACAAAAAGCTACCACTGGTCAAAATGTGAAAAGCTTGTTAGTAGTTTGAACTATAAACCACCTTGTCTACACTTTTCAGTTTGGTTTTGGTTTTAAACATTAAATATTTGGCATTTTCCAGTAATGTATACAATGATGTATTGATTATTTGTAATGTATAGCTTCGTTTGCATATTAATACTGGAGGAGGATGAGATGTGAACTATGATACAAGAGAGCTGAATTGTGGATTATAAGGGGGCTCGTCACAAACCTTGACGACTTTGACATCGGGCAGGCTGTCCAAGAAGGCCTTCAGGTCGATGCCGTTCAGTACAATGCGGTTGTCAAAGATGTGGCCGTTGGACTTGAAGTCAATGACAGCCTTTTTCTGATGGAGCAAAATAAAAGCAATGTTTAAATCCGTTTTGAATCAAACCCATAGCAAACACCATGACTGCTCCAGCTTTAACGTTTTTGTACTTAGAAACAGAATCATGGCAGAGTGTGCGTGCATGCATAGTGTTGTATATATGCATCCATGTAGAAATGCCTTGAGGCAAAAGAACATGTGCATTAGTTAGGGATGTGATTATATACGTTTTCCTGCTTTTTTAGTCCTTTGCCAAAGCTCAATGTTGGGAATTAATTTATGTATACCCAAGCCAGGCAACAACATTGACCCACATCCCCCACATACACCCCCACCCCCACCCCCACCCCCACCCCCACCTTCCATGTTATGTAAGGATCTGCATGATTCGCGTGGGTCAAATTGTAAGGTTGGGCAATGCAGGATTCCGGATTAATCCGGAAAAATCCCATCTCTAATTAGTGTAAGCGTCGTGCCTGTGCATTAGTGCAGTGCCTTTGTGTGTGCACAAGAGTACCGACCTTGAGGTGTGGGAACATGTTGGCGTGGTCTCCGATGAAGAAGGTGTTGGGCATGTAGGCCAGCTTCTCCGAGTACTGCTCATCTACCTCCAGTGGAGACGTAAACTTGTCTGAGACGATGTAGTCCATGAAGGGGGCCCCGCTGGTGCCTGGGTAGCCCAACCACATGGTCTACAGGAGGGAGGGGAGAGGGGAGAGGTTAAAGCCATGGAGGTCGTACAAACAGAGGGTCTGAGGGTCCGTCACTGCTAAATCCCTTCACTAGGAGTTGAGTGGCAAGATGGTGATTGTGTGATCCAACAAGAGCTCTCTTAATATGGACACTGAAAGTGGGACTCATTTATGAACCACAGACACACAGACACACACCTGGATGGGAGCTGGTCGCATGGCAAAGAGTTCGTTCCGGGCTCCTTTGGTGTAGCCATTCATGTTGACCAGGATGTGGATTCCATCCTGATGGATGCGATCAGCTGCTTTACCATTGCATGGGATCTTAAGGAAGAGACGAGAGAGAGAGATAAATGACATGGACTTTCACCCCAAGACAAAGAGTAAAGCCCTATTTGCCAGGGATTTGTTTTCCATGGGGATGTCTCAGTGATTTGAGTCCCTTCTGAATGCAGCAAAGTTTCCAGCACCTTTTCCCTTCTGTAAAATGAACCATAGAAATAACCTGAAGTTACATTAATCCCGTGAGAATAGACGTGTGTAAATATTCCGTCATATCCTGTGGAAAATATCCAGTTTTTAAAAAAAAAATTCTCAAGTATGGAGGCACTCAAGAAGGCATTTCGTTTAGTCGTGAAGGGTACAGATACCTCGGTTCGGTCAAATCTGTGGCAAACCTCAGGTGTACGACACACAACAGTTAAATTGAGACGACCACCCAAAAGGACTCCTCAGAGGCTCAATGCTTCTTGCAGCTTTAGGTCATTTATTGTATAGCGTAGCCTACAGCCTACATGCTAGTAATGAACCTGCTCATTTTTAAACAAAATGTAATTATTACTAGAAGTGGGTTATAAAAACGTTTGTTTGTTGGCTGTGATGGCAGTGCGCAAATCGAGCAGCCTCATACCATGGCTGTCATTTATACTGAGATTTCTTGTCCCATGCCAATCGGCCAGAAATATATTACAGACGTCCTGTGGTATAATCACATAATCACCCTAATTCCCCATGTAAAACTAATCCCGTCAGAACAGGGCAGGACAGCCTGTGAGCGTAACAAATGAGAATGTGGGTGTGGATCACTCCACATGTACATGACAATGTTCAGGCTATGTCTCACATGTGCACTGCATGTCAACAACAAGGCATCAATGTGTGTGTGTGTGTGTGTGTGTGTGTGTGTGTGTGTGTGTGTGTGTGTGTGTGTGTGTGTGTGTGAGAGTGAGTGAGTGAGTGAGTGAGTGAGTGAGTGAGTGAGTGAGAGTTTGTTTACCTGGGACAGGTCTGTGAAGTGATGAGACTCAGCCATCACTTTGACTCTAAAGTTGGTGCTGTCATCAGGGCTCAGGGCATAGCAGAAGACCTGCAAAGGCAACGACACCATGTAACTTCACCATGTAACTTCCCACTATTAACCGCGGTTAGTAGGCATTGATTTTTGCTTTTTTTGTCTCCTTCAACATCTACATTATGTATTAGATGGTTTTCATTAAAATCCCATTTCAGTCATGGAGAAAGTGAGTAAGAAGTGGAGTCCAGAATTTGGTCATCTGTGCACTACCAAAAACACCCGTTTCACAGACCAATACAGCTAACGGAACAGTTTCTCACCTCAAACTTCTCAGAGTTGTGCATGCCAGGGATGGACTGCATGAGGTGGGAGGTGGGGTGGTTGCCGAAGTCTGAGCTGACGTAGCCGATCCTCAGGCGGCCGCCGCTGGCCTTCAGGTCCTTGGGGTGCTCATAGCACGGCTTGTGCAGAGCGTTAATCTACAAAGACACAGCCAGGCAGAGAAGGAGCAGGTGAAGAGGTGAATCTCTTGAGTGAAGCCTCATGCTCTACATTGATCCAGCATTGCATAAAATAAAAGCCTGTTTCCTGATTGAGCATTCTCCGACTGAGTCTCTACCAGGCTTTTGGTACTAAACGGGAGACGATTTAACATTTTTATTTTTTTTTACGAATCCCCAAGTCACACTTCTAAACAGGGCTATGCAGTAGAGAAGGTATCCACACTATTTGTATGTTCTCAGTGGACACAGTTCAACCGTGACTCTTCTCAGCAGGTGCCAGGAGAGCTCCAGTAACAAGCGCGTCTCCAACAACAGAACCGGAGCTGCTGGTCCGGACATAATTAGCACGAGGAGCCACACCTGACTCACAGCATGCCACCTGCCACATGGAAAGACGAGCCCTGATCTCTAAAGATCGCCAATACACTGGAGTGTCCCGTTTCATCTTCCCAATATAGGACGCATCTTCCCTCCCCCTCCCCCCTAGCGACTTGCTCCTAACCCACTAAAGAGGGCTGAATGTTCTTCATAGCTCAATGGATGATTAGTGAGGCTGTGCGTGTGTGTGTGTGTGTGTGTGTGTGTGTGTGTGTGTGAGAGAGAGAGAGAGAGAGCATACCTTGTCGAGGCAGAGGTTGCCGTGGCGTTCGGCGATGGCCTTGCGGAAGCCGTGGGAGAGGGGGTATAGCATGCTGTGGTGGGGATGCACAGAGGGCAGGCGGTTCTTGTCCAGCTGATCCGCCACGATGCTCACCAGCTTCTTCATGCGCTCGTCGTAATCGGTCCAGTCGCACACAATCTGCAGACAGACACACACACAGGTGACGTTCACAAGTAGCAGGGCTACAGCCAAGTGATATGGGTACAGATATTATAGCATTAATGGTCAAGGTCAAATTCTGATCTTTTCAGGGAGAAATTGCCCAATGCTCTCCCAATTTCTTTAAGTAAAGTGGAGACAACAAAAAGCACAGGAATAAGACAGAAATAAGAATGTAAGTGCTGTATGATGATCTGAATTTTCAAACTGCAGAACACCCGTCTTTCATTTAGGGAAATATCTCTTGGTTTTCAGCTGGCATGTAATACCACACGCTCAGAGCCAATGAGCAGCAAGCAGGGCTCACCTGTAGGCAGTGCGCGAGGTTGCAGTAGGCGTCAGGGAAATCAGGCTTCAGCTTCAGCGCCGTGCGGTACGACGCAATGGCTTCTGGGATGTTACCAGAGTCCTGCACACACACGAGAGGAGAAATAAAAATGAATAAACAAATAAGAACCTCCAACCTGACAAAAACTCAATATAAAGCAGCTACATTTAGAGAACATCTCCGTTGAGCCCTGAATGTAAAGCAGCACATTATTATGCAGTGGGGGTGTGGTGGAGATGAAGGCAGCTGAGCCTGACGGTGCACCTTGTGGATGGAGGCCAGGTTGCTGTGTGCGTCAGCGAAGGCGGGGTTGATCTGAATGGCGCGCGTGTAGCACTGCAGCGCTCCCTGCACATCCTGCATCTCCTTCAGAGTGTTGCCCATGTTGGAGTAGGCGTCCGCAAACGTAGGGCTGATCCTGGAGCAGGACAAACCATGAAATGATATTGAACACCAGAACCTCAAAACTGATTCAAAAGGGGCTCTGTAGCCTGAAGTTGAGGGTCATCAGAAATGATCAGGCTATATTAACAGGATTCAAAAGAGGCGGTGACTGTCCACCACAAATGAATAGAAGAGTGGTGGTCTCCTATGGTGACTGAATACAGACATTTTCTCCCCAGGAAAAGGTAGAGTATTCCAAAAACCCAAGGGTCTACTTCTTACAGTATCTGTAACACAGACATGGACTTATGCTGATGTGAAATGTGCAGGCAGCTGTGAAGACGTTACCTGATGGCCTCTTTGTAGTGCATCAGAGCCTCCTGCAGCTTACCCTGCTGCTGGAGGACACTGGCCAGGTTGGAGTGGGCCGCAGCAAACTCAGGGAACACCTGAAGGCACACACACACACACACACGGTACAGCTTGTTGTCACCATCACCATGATTCCACCTATTTATACCTCTTTTTTTATTACCAACCTTGAACCTGAACCCATTACATGCAAGTCCTGAACCTACCTCGTCACACCGGCCACAAAGCTTCCCCTATGATAATCAGAACGCCTTCCCTTGTGTTAACCCTACAGCTGAATCAGAGAGCACTTCTACAATGAACTTTATGCCAGAATAACTCAAACCCATAATCTTATTCCAACACCAATCATTTCTAAACCCACAGCTTTTCCTCAAGGGACTTTATGAAGAACTAGGCCATCTCCTAAACATAACAAAACCTCAAAGTAGCACTGCTTAGGATGCCTTATGATAAACACACCTAACAGACCAGCCTGCAAAGTGAGGACCCATCTTACAGGTAAGTGACCCGTTTCCCCTCAAGCCTCAACCCTTCTCCTCACCTCCAGGGCCTTCCTGTAGAGCTGCACCGCCTCCTCGATGTTGCCCTGCTCACGCTTGATGTTGGCCAGATTATTGAGGGAGTCGGCATGGGTGGGGCACAACCGGAGGGCTGTGTTGTAGCACTCCTCTGCTTCAGACACCTATAGCACACACACACACACACAGTTTATTAGGACCAACATGAAGCATGCAAGTTTCACTTTTTATTGTTAAGACCTCTGCTGTTCTAGTGTCCTGAAAACAGTTAAGGTGGTTGATTTAGGGATTTAAAAGGTAGACGTATGTATCTGGAGTGAACGTGTGCGTGGGTGATGCAATTCAGCGCGTATTTGTACTACACCCATTGACGGGACAAACACAATGCAGCTGCTTACATTGCCCTTCTCCTTCAGAGCGTTGGCCAGGTTACAGTAGGCATCTGGGAAGTGTGGCTGCAGCTCAATGGCCCGGCGGTATGTGTCAATGGCCAGGTCGATCAGACCCTGCTCGTAGTACACACAAGCCAGGTTGCCATGGACGACCGCGTGGTTGGGGCTCAGGCTCAGGGCGCGCAGGTAGCCCGCCACGGCTCTGGAGAGAGTGGGGGGGGGAGGAGGAGGAGGAGGAGGAGGAGTGGGTTGAGGAGGGTTCAATTTGTTCAGTCATGCACATTAAATAATTGGAAATAGAAGGATGCTGTTCAGTCAATGCCAAATAGTTAGCTTGTATATTTTGAACAGGACTTGTTCCAAGACGCAAAATCTTACCGGTCAAAGATGCGAGCCTCTTTCAGGACATTTCCCAAATTAATATAGGCATCCAAGAAGTTTGGATCAAGAGTTACAGCCTGGGACAAAGGAAACAAAATTCCACTTAGTCAATAAATGACCATATCCATTTCAACAGTAAACAAAGGTGAAGAATTACAAAAAAATAAACTCCGGTTATTCCAGATGCTTAATGACACCCCAAAGCAGAGGTGCTCATGAGATCTGTGAGCCAGCCTGCACACCAGCCTGCCTAAGGTCATCAGAATAAAAAAAAAAAAAATCCATTTTAAGAACCCATCTAGATTCCCCATATGTTGACATCTCATCCGGGTTCTGGAGGATGTGGCTGCAGGTATGAAGATTACTCTGGCACTCAGCGTCACGTGAGAGCTCACCTTCTCAAAGTGATGTATAGCCAGCCAGATCTCTCCCTGGGCGTTGAACACACAGCCCAGGTTACTCCAGGCCACGGCAAAGTTGGGCTGCGTCTCGATAGCCTTCAGATAGCAAGCCTTTAGTAGGAGAACAACCAGAGGGAGAGCAGGAGGAGGAGAGGAGAAAAAACGGACAGAAAAGGCAGAAAGGAAGAGGACAAAGCCAAGAAGAGCAAGGCAAGAGGAAGATGGGGGGAGGAGGGGGGTAGTTGTAAAAATAAAATGAAAAAAAAAAAGATAAGAGTGAATAAAATAAAAAGAGACAAAGAAAAAGAAAAAGGGGAGGGAAGCAGAGAAAAAGAGCATTAGTGTTCGTCCTGGCTGAAGGCAAAAAGTGAGCCTGCAGTGTGGGCCCGCTTGCGCGAGTGTCTGCTGCGCCAAAGCTGCACGCTTTTGTCCCTACGCTGCGCGGTTCCGACCAACACACACGCCCCACCCCCACATTCTGAAGTTCGGGCCCCCTTGCTCACTGCAAAAAAATAAAACACACACACACACACACGCGTGTGTGTGTGAGTGAGACACAGGGGGCAGCCCACCGGTTTAAAAACTCCAAAAAAACAGCCAAGGTTATTTTTTAAACTAAATACTATTTGTACACATTTCAGTATGCGTAGCAGAGCCAAAACAGGCACAACGTTAGTTCATCTACGAATCTGGCTGCTCATGAGCGCCCTCTGGGCTCGACTACACAACCTTGAATGCGGGGGTTGAGTGTGGGCGGAGGTCCCTGTAAAGCGTGCGCTGTGAGCCCACCCCCTCCCGCATATGGGAGGGGTGAAAGGGCGTTTCTATGACGCTGGCGCGGCCGCAGGCGCTGACCTACTGCGTTGGTCACATGGCGGTGTCCTACTCGCGGGCGCCCACTCCGGCTCGCTAGGCCCACTGCACACCCCCACGGGGGGTCAGCCAGATGTCCCCTCGACCCCGAAACCAGACTGGCACCCTCGACGACACCCCCACTCGCCTCAGGCGCACAAACACACCGTGAGGAGCTAAACACAATGAGTGTGTGTGTGTGTGTGGCTATGTGCATTTGAAGCTTCATTAAATACTTCATACTGAATCACTATGGTACGAGTGGATGCCAATCGGAGCTAGAGGGAGATGGGCCTTTCTGGATGCCAGGCTAGGAGGAGGAGGTTTCATCTGGCCAGGGGGGCATGCTGCGGGCAGGCCGGGTGTGGTGGAGGGGGGTTGGGAGGGGTGGGGTGGGGGGGGGGTTGGGGAGTTGGGGTCTTCGCTGGGACTTGACGGGGCGAGTTCAGCGAGCGCGCGCCTCTGTTTGGCTCCAGAGGGTCGCCAGCGCGGCCCATGCGCACTGCAGACCCACGGCGCGTGCTGCTGCGCCTCTGCTTCAGCACTCAACGCGGCGGCGGCGGCAGCAGCAGCTCCGACCAGCCCAGAAGAAAAAATACAAATCATAATCATACAGGAAATCAAACAAACAACCAAAGCAGATCAACAGGAGGAAATCACCATCAAGTAAGAGTTAGAGGGTTTCTTACTTTTCCTTTTTTTTTGTGCTTAGCTTGCTTGGATTCTTAACTGCATCCAATCCATTTTTTTCCTTTTGTTGGGGGGTTTATTGTTTTTTTTTGCTCTTCTAACAGATTCAGCAAGAGGGTCGATATGACTATCTGCAAAGTTACGTATTCGTCCATTTACATGTTTCTCTTCGTTATTAGTAAATGCTTTCTTCCAAAGGAAGCCATTAGACAGCAGAACTCAGGCATTTTAGCGTGAAGGAAGAGTTTTAATATTTTCTCGTTTCTCGTTTTTTTTTGTCTTTAGTGCTGTTTTCTGTTTTTATTTTTTTTTGCTGGCAGTTACAAACCCGTTACCATATTTCGGGACTGTGTCATGGGCAGCCGCTGCAGAGGGGAGAGGTGAGGCCTGTTGGTGGCCTACTGACGCTCCGGACCACACCTGAGCTGGAGGAAGGCCACCCACCTGAAACCTTCTAAATAACAATATCAGTCGTGGAAGAAAAAAACCAAAAGAGACAAAATAAGAAGAAAAGACCGTTAGTAAAAGTTGGCAATTCATTAACAGTTTTCTGTTTTTCAAATGGATGTACAAAAAAAAAAGAAATCCACACACCAAACGAAAAAAAAAAAATGCAACTTGAAATGAAAATAAGCTATCTTAAGCTTTGTCCACATCTTACACTCATGCAAATACATTTAAATGTCTGCGATAAGGGGGAGAAAAAGTTTGCAAAGGAAGGACAAGAGCAGGAGAGAAGAAAGGCTTTGGACTATGATCACTTCGGATCCAATTTGCTAAGATATTTTTATTCCAATTGAAAGAAAAGGAGGGAGGCCATCTGGCTTGATCTTCCCCCCCACGAAACTGATGACATTGCTTTGGGTGGATCACCAAATCATTGCATACTTAAGAGACAAAAGGGGGGGGGGGATATTAAATCCATTCATTCTTTACTTTCTTATCTGCCGATTAATTTTAACTCATTGTTCTTTCTTTGTTTTTCTTACAAAGGCAATACCAAAAAAAAACTAATTGTACATACATTGTGATTCTTTATCCTTTCCTGCATTTCCTGAATCCTGGCCAATGGGAGAGGAGAGAAGCCTTGAGGGGGTGTGGAAGGGGTTTATGTTCTTTGTTTTCTAGAAGCCTCCACAGCTCTGAAATAAAGAGGTCAATGCTCGTGGCGCGCAGGTGGGTTCTCTCTCTCTAGCCCAGCGACTTTCGCTTGCAGTGGAGTGCAGATTGGGAGCTGCCTGCCTGGCGCAGCCCTGGGGGAGGAACCAACTTGTTTTAGGTGTTTGGGGGGGCAGGTGAAGATGGGGAGGCTGGAATCAAACCCACTCAAATGCCAGTTACTTGACCAGCCATTGTCTGTAGGCAGACAGACAAGGCAACCGACTATGGCACATGCAATGGGGAATTAAATACAGGCTGGTATTTCAGCCGGCTATGCAGTGCTAAACGAGTTGGTTGGAGGACTAAATTGACTGAGTGGGTAGGTTGCTGTTCTGTGGTTCTCCCCTTGTGAGTGTGCGTGTGTGTGCACGGCTGAGGGGTCAGGCAGGCAGCTCGTTTGCGCGCGCACTCCACTAGACCTGAGCGGGCGCGCGAGGGAGGGGCAACACAACCAGTGGGTAGGGCCGGAGGGCGGACGCTGGCCGCTCCCTTTCTGCCTTGCCCCACGCCCCCCTCCCCCTCTGGAACCAATAAGGTGGCTTCTAACCAAGAGAGGGGGCACGCCCCTCGCAGGAACCCCGTCCTCCACGTCACTGCAGGTGGACCCCAACACAGGAGGTGGCTAATGGTGGTTACATCAAGTGAAGAGAAAAACAATTCCTCCTGTCAAAGCTATAAGAACTGCAAATGTGTTGTTGGTCATCAGAGTGTGACCTTTACATAAATTTTGGTGTAAGGTGTGTAACTTCCTGATTGGAGTTGATTGCGCAGGTGAGAGGCAGACGGGTGGGCAGGTTAGAAGCCATCTTATTTACGGTGCATAGCAAATATCACTATCTCCGCCAGTCCATTGGTTCTGTAAAGACCGAGCCAGCTTTATCCCTCCACAGGATACTGCATCACTGGCAGCCAGTTGAATTTGGTCAGAGGAGAGGTCTGCATAGAAGCCTAATTGGCAGGAGTACAGCCTTTCTTCCTGTGAGGACAGGACCTGATTGAGGCCAGGCTGGGGTAAAGCACAAGGCTTTGAGGGTGGGGATGGAGGGTACTGGGATGAAGGTGAAAGCATGAAGATGGCACTAGTCTTATATCTACAAAAACGTTAGAAGACTATTATAAAAAAAATATATAAAAAATGAGCATAAACTGCTCTCTGTCCAAGGATGGGTGTTTAACTGAACTGTATATTACATAATATAAAAAAATCTTGACTTGAAGGGAAAAAATACCTAATATGCAAGTCTCCAAGCTCTTGTGAGACTGACAGGAGAGCCTGGCTCTGAACGCTGCTGCTGCTGCAGACTACAGGGGCTTCATCTGGGCCAGCAGTGGACCAGGGGGAGGAGGAGGAGGGGTAAAGGGGGTTACTACCACAGCCTCAGCTCCATAGAGGAGGGGTGAGGGGGACGCCCCGTCTATATACTGTATATATTTATAAAAAATAAAAAAATTCCCAATGGGGTCCACAGGAGTCAAAAAGGGAGGGGGATGGATGGGGACAGTTGGCAGAAAAAGACATTAAAAAAGGGAGGGAAAAATCCTGTCTACAAAAAATGAACTAAATGAAATAATAGAAAACAAAAATAAAAAGGAACTAAAATGAGAAAGCTTGATGCGACCAAGCAGGATGGACCCGATGAAACATACCTTAGCCTCCTCCAAACGACCAAGAGCCTTCAACAGGTTACCAAGGTCACTGCGCACACAATACAGATCCTACAGACACACAGAAAAACAAAAGGGCCGTTCATCATTACATTTGCAGTTAGTAAAAGTGACAACCATGTGACTGGTTTTAACATCTGTACAGGCAGACATATTGTGGTGACCACTCTCTATTCCAGGTCGATGTGTGTGAATGCACACCTACTCACTTGCATTATGGATATATGCGCAGAACCATCATTTCATGGTTGGGCCAAGATGTGTGTGTATGTGTGTGTGTGTGTGTGTGTGTGTGTGTGTGTGAGTGATTGTGAGCATAAGAACAACTTCACTCATGCTATACCGCTATGTTGATACATTGGCATGTGAGAACAGTGGTGTGTGTGTGTGTGTGTGTGTGTGTGTGTGTGTGTGTGTGCGGGGATGGGAAAGATTGCACTCACTCCAGCACTCACAGGGTTATACTGCAGAGCCGAGACGTAGGCCTGCACAGCACCCTCCATGTCTCCGGCGGCGACCAGCGCGGCGGCCAGGTTGATGTAGCCATCGATGAAGTCGGGCTTGAGTCGCAGCGCGTGGCGGTAGTGCTCGATGGCCTCCTGGAGCTGCCCGCGCTCCTTGTACACGTTCCCCAGGTTGGAGTAGGCCTCCGCCAGCATCGGATTCTGCTTTATGGCCAGGGTGCTGAAGTGGGCCGACCTGGAAAGGAGAGGTGAGGTGGAGAGATAGGCAGAGAGAGGTAGGAGGAAGGGAGAGATATAAGCAACACATAATCCATAAACAAAGGCCAAAAGGCACGACTAAAAGAAAAAGGTATGGACAGAAAAATGTTGGGACTTGTATGTGGTATGGATCACTCAACCATGGCCTAAATTGTCCCCTTATCACTACTAAAACATTTCACAAATTCTAATCAACATGACGATTTCACCTGACATGACTCCCACAGCTTGTCTGTGAGTGCCCTTTGGGCAGATGGGGCAGTGAGGGCAGTGTAATGGGCAGATGGGGCACTGAGGGCAGTGTAATGGGCAGATGGGGCAGTGAGGGCAGTGTAATGGGCAGATGGGGCAGTGTAATGGGCAGAGCCAGTCTATGCAGAGTTGTGATAACGCCCAACCAAGCAGAAGGCAGAAGTATCTCACCACACAGTGGACTCACAGGCATGTGACACTAAATAAATAAACACCACTGATACGTACTGAGCACATGTAACCAATGCTACATGCTACAGGCTTAGCAGTGTGTGTCACTCAGTCTTAAAGCCTGCGTGCTTCATCAGTTATAAGGATTAAACAACCAAGGGTTAAATTAAAATTCCTCCTTGGTTCTTTCAATCAACCTTCTGAATGTTGTGATAAGGAGAACCGACACCCAGAGGTAGCAGTACTGGATGAAAGCAGCAGGTTCAGTCTATAGGGCAGGGCAAACACAGGGCAACGTTCAGATTCTCCACCTCTACAAACTCAACTCAAAGAGATATGGACAATACACACACACACACACACACACACACACACACACACACACACACACACAGTGCCAATATTGAAGACAGCTCATTAAGTTGAACTGCTGTAGGACAGCCTCAAATGCAACTTACTCTATGATTATTGTGCACGACAGTATAGAACCGGTGTATCAGAAAACACCTTAGTTCTTTGTTCAGTCACACGCTTTGCCTACGCCTCAACGGTTATTTTGTGAGACCAGGAAATGATTTCCATTTCATTGCATCAAGATCTGAATTTGAATTTAGAATTTGATCCTGCCAAACCGGACACACCACCTCACCATCCAAGAATAGAACCGATGACCGTCACCACCCTGTGCACAACCATGCCAACCCAGAGGGAAAGGAAGAGATCACAAGTAAAGCCTGGCAGAACCCCGGCTCACACGAGTGACTCAGGCTTAGAACAAACACACGCAGTCAGAAGTCACAGTCAGATCAGATTAAGCAGCTGACAAGTGTGTATGTATGCAAACACACACCAGTGTAAAAGGAATCACACAAAGGGATGGAAAAGCATGAGTAAGGGACAGCATGTAGGTGCCTGAAACAGAGATCTACACAACCAATAATATCCCACAAAACTGAGACAGAACAACCTGCCCTAGGGCACCCCCTGCTTTCCTGAGTCGATCCCTTAAGGCCGAAATATACTTCTACGACTCTGTTACTCCGTGGTCACGCAGTTGCCTCGACGGACTCGTTTACATTTATGGTTCTCCGACGGTTGTAGGTGCTGTAAAGCATTGATACTGATGTATTGACGGAGTCGGATAGTTACAAAATTTGGGAGGTGCACGTCAGGCCATGGAGAGGTGCTCGAAAAGAGTTTGCAACGTCGGAGAGGGCTCTCCATGTCTCCGTGTGTCCGTAAACGGACGACCATACAGCGCTTCAGACTCACCTGTCCAGCCGTCGGCACTGGAAGTGGATGGACGAGAGCAGCAGCAGCACGCCAGTGTTGTCAGGCTCCTGCCGCCACAGCTGCATGCAGTGGCGCTCGGCGGCCTCGAAGTCGCCCGACTGGTACTCGCGATGGGCCAGCTCCGCCAACCCTTGGAAGGAAAGCATACGTTTGTCGGGTTCTGGAGCACCAACACAACCCGAGGAGGGGGAGCCCAGCAGGGGGGGTGGGGGTGGGGTGGGGGGGGGGGGGGGAGAACAATACCGTTAGAAGAAATGGAAATAAAAGTTGAGAAAATAAAACAAAAACATGATATGTAAATAAATCAAATCAATAAATCACAACAGAAACACAGAAACACACATGTGCTAAAGAAAATGGAGGATGGTGTTGGGGGTGTGTTGATGAATTGGATGGTGTAGGCCTATGTGTGAATGGCGCGAAGCAGGCAAATGTGGTGTGTGCGTCTCCGCCAACAGGCGTTTAAACGGGAGATCATTTTCAAAAGCAGTCGAATACTGCACGGGTCTATGGAGGTCACCATTCGAGAGTGGAAAATCAGACTGTTCTCACATTTTGTTGCTACTTCAGTGTGGTTAAAAAAAAATGAAATACGGAAACGTGCATAAACGATCAATGCTTGCTTGCACGCGCACACACACTCAAATAGCAACGTTATGCCTGCATGACGTTACGTAAACTTACACACAACGATCACTATCCTTTTCAATGGGCAGAAATGACCCGTGACATTGCAAAGGGGGATCAAGTGAAGCAGCATTAATAGCATGCAGGCATATATTAAGGCAGCGGCAAAATTAGAATGAACTTTCAGTGGGTAATGGTGGGAAGTGAATACGAGAGAAAGGTCTGGAAGGGAACGGGAAGGCTGTCAGCGTTTTCAAGAACATATTTCACTGCACACGCCAGAAAACAAGGCGAGACGACACTGGGGAATAATTGGACAGACACAATCATTCGTTAATACATGACAGAAGGGCGTATATAGGGATCAGCATACACATCAAAAATCTTGGCTACAACAGTCGATTTAGCAAATTAGCTAGCGGATAGATTCAACATGATAGCTAACTGATGTCAGTTAGCAAACGTAGCTGCCAACTGTCTGATACAATTAGTAAGGCTAACGTTAGAAAGACATCAGGGCTAGCGAGTTGAAAGCAAGTCAATAGCTAGTTATAAATCTATCTCGTGTCGCTGACACAAGTATGAGAACGTACTGCCAATGAAGTAACACTATGGTCACGCGCCATCAAGCCTAGAAGAGACTAAAACACATAAACCATCAGCACATCAACCACACCGTGTGTTAACAAGCTAGCTAGCGAGGTAGCTCAGCTAACGTTAACGCTAACAATACAGCTACCGAAATGTTTACCTGTGCTGTCGGCCACGTTTCCCACGGAGCTAGCCATCTCCCCTTCGGTCTTGGACTCTCGAACGGTGGTCGTCAGCGTTGCTTGTGTAGTTTACTTAATATAAACTAATGGAAATGTGATAAAAGGTCAGAGACCGCGGTTGAGCCCAAAATAAATTTGGAGCTAAACAAAACGCGCTAGCTACCACTGGATCTGGCTACGAGCAACAACACTGTACGACTAGCTCAGGCAGCAACTCTGATTAGATAATCCCGTATTGAAAACGGCTAGTTTAAACATTAAATTCTGGCAAATTGCTTAAAATAGTTTCAACACCTAAATCTATCCCCCCAAGATCTGGAAGTCTGTCATTTAAAGTCAGTACTTGATGCACCGATACTTGCAGTTATCGCTCTTTCGTAATTCTAGAGCTAACAAAGCGCCTGCCCTCGCCTGAAATGGCGGATCTGTACGACCCTACTCTTGAAAGAAAAGTAGTGCCCACGATCATATTCAAATACAGAACATGTTATACCGTGTTGAATTATTTCTGCTATGTCTTTACAATTTTACAATAGTGATTTTTTATAAAGACGAGTGACCCATTCAACAAATTGGCATCTTCCAGTACAGAACACAGCATTTAATAGCGGACCTGAAAAAACGAGGTCGTTCCACGGTCTCTTTTGATACACGGCCTTGGCATATTACTGCGCGAAGCATTGCGGCATTCTCTGAAAACCTGAGATAAAGGCAGTCTTGACCTCTTGGGTCAAACCGTATAAACGGTTAACGCTAACTTTTAGCACAGCATTAGCAGTATATGTTAGTAAAAATAAAAGGCAATACCAATTAAACACCCATCATCTTCCCAGAAGATAGTCTGGATGATTAAAAATGCTGCTGCATTTTAATAGTTTTACTTTGCATTTTTATTTGATATCAATGAAAGAGAAATTTCAGCACAGGTCATTATCAAAGAAAACAAGAAATCCATAGGCTGCACTAAATCGTATGCATAGTGAATCCCTTGCACATTTTCCGCATTTTAGAATTTTCACCAGCAGAGAGCAGTCTTGTATTGCATGAGAGATAAACGAAGCTGGAAATAAAATTCAGTTGTTACACAGAATTTTTTGAAAAAAATTGACCTTATATCGATGGTATACATCTGAAGGTAACCTTACGTAAGCCCTAGTTTAATCTTACATGTTGGTATACACAGCAAAATGTCCAATTCGGTTGGCTAGTATTGTCTGTTGTCCTTTAGAATTGGCTTTAATCACTTGTGTTTGGTCTAGTGAAACTTCAAAGTCATTACACATCATTTTGTAAAATACTGGCTGACCTAAATAGGATTTTACAAATAAATAGGTCTAATCTCTCTGTCTGTCTGTTTCTTTCCCTCTCTTTATCTTGGAAGAGTTCAGTTCATTTCAACTGAAAGGCAAGGAGAGCAATCAATTCACCCTTCGCCTCCCCTCCCAGCCTCTCGGGCAGATTGACATGTCAAAGGAGCCCTTGAAGGCCTGGATGTGATGGGAGTCTCACTAACTCTTCATTTCTCCCTTTTGCCGGTGAGAAAAGGAGGCCAGAGTGCAACTGTTTGTTTCTCCGGGCTGCTCCGCTCTACGGGTAAAAGGGTTGACATCATTGGCAGTGATGGTCGCTGTGTTTTGTGTGCACAGAGCATGTTGGTTCAGTGTGTTTGAGTGGACTGACATGTTTGTGTATGTGTGTTTGTGTGTGTGTGTGTGTGTGTGTTTGTGTGTGTGTGTGTGTGTGTGTGTGTGTGTGTGTGTGTGTGTGCAGTGTGTGTTGGCTCAGTGTGTGTGCCTGCCCCACTTCCCTCATTGCATGGCTTTGGCTGTCGTCTTGGGAAAAGCTAGCAGGGGGAGTGATGTCATGGGGGTGTCTGTGTCGATCGCATCTGACATCCTTTATCTTTGTGCAAGCTCCTGTTTTGGAAGGCCAGGAGGGACACCTCTCCACAGGGACCCCGGTGGCATATTTCCACTTGTAGCTCGCCGTTCTCACAGACACTGGCTATTTTGGGCAACACGTGCGTGCAAAAGGGTCAGCCCAATAAATCCCACTTGCTTCTGAACAGGGATCGCCTGGGTTGCGGCAATTACAAGGAGCTCCATTCAGGTTTTTTTTTTGCTGCTGGTGGTTTGTCAACATGACCAGCTTGTTGTTATCCAGCCAGTCATTGTACTAACGGGGGACGACCTGTCTCGAGAGGTAGTCTCTCGTCCAATAAATATGTTTGTGAGTTCAATAATGTGTCTGGGATACTTGTCTGAATTTCCCTCAAACTCTATCCAACCCCTTCCTATTCACTTAGTCCAATTAACCATATCCCTACTCTTCTATCTTTCTAGGGTTAGCTGTCTCTGTCTCTCTATTCAGGCTATATATGCACATTCTGAAAGAGTCCAACAGGTGATGTCATGTATTGAAACACACTGACATTTGCACGGCTACTGGACCGTAAACAATGTCGACCTTCTATACATTGTAGCACAGCACAATCATTTACACCATTCACAAGCTCAATGAGGTTCCTTGAGTGGTCTTGTACCACTGTCTGCTTTAATCATGGACCTTCTTTGTTCTGTTCACGTAAGATCATCCTTTGTTCTATTTACATACGAAGGTCCATTTTGTTTGTTCACAGGCTTGTTAACCAATTATTGTAATCTTACAGTATCATATCTATCACATGAGTTCATAAAAAATATAAAGAAGTCTTAGCTTCCCAAACTCTCTGTGTGGTAAAATTGCACTAATCAAGTGATCTGTGATCCACAAGCAGTTAAAACCCTCAGTTTCCAAGGTCTGTTTACAATCCGAATGCGGGGGGCTGAAACTGTAGTCAGTGAGTGTCAGTGCGTGGGCGGTGTTCTAGACTTTCCTCCACACTACTTTTTGTAAAGGATGACTCTCATTTTTCCAGTTCTTATTCCCAGCCAAAATCTTAACAACTTCCTGAGGAAAATAATTATACGTATGAACGTCAACATGCAGACAGCAAGACTATCTCAATGATGGTTTAAGTCTGTATAAGCGTTTATTTCATCCAAAGACATCTTGCAGTTTCAGTCATCGTCGTCTTGCAATTGTCATTAATATGTATACTGGCATGTATAGTTATTCTCAGTTATACGTCTACTATACCTTTTATACTTCATTGACTCTGAACAATAACGTGGACAATAATTTTACAGTGTTGAGTGTTCCCAAGTCAGACCATGACACACTGTGTGTGTAACCTGTGAGACAGAATGATCACAGAATGTCAAATTAAGATTGTCATCAGTGTCATGTCAGAATTGTGATCTGCCCCAGTTATCCTCACGTTATCCTTCCTTTATGTGAACTTGCAGTACATAGTATAACCTCTAGGGGCATCGTGTAATAGCGTCCCAGTTTTATCTCTTCTCTTTTCTGGGTCTTTCTGATGTTATCATGGAATGCTGCAGGGCCTCCCTCAGACAGGGCACTGTGGTCACACAGAGAGATCCAGCTGCAAGCTCTTAAATATCAGGTGCCGGCTCTTTGATTCCTGGCTGCCGTCCCCCCTCTGTGTTTTCCGTCAGGTGTGGGAGGGAGTAATACACACACATTTTATAGCCGCACATTTTGTGGTCTGATTTGTTTTGCCCGGGCAACACAAGTATGTTTTTTTCTTTTTTTTTAAATGCCCCTCTGTAAATCTTTAGAGGCATTCGTTTTGATGTGCTCAGACGTTTAAAAACATCTGTCCCTGCAGGAATGTCACTCATGCTGAGAGGGTTGTAATATCTCCCCCATAATCATGATAACTTGGGGATTTACTCAGCTTTATAACAATCTGGGCCGGGAGCAGAGTGTGCTGCAGCCTTACTAGGCAACATACCACAGCCATGTGGCCTACTGCCCTTCAAACAGCACAACACATCCTTATTGAAGTAATTATGTAACCTCAAGGGATACATAATAAGCAATACATTTTCTTAATAATGTAAACACATACTGTTTTATCATATGTATTTGTATGGTCTGGATACTGACAAAATGCATGTGTGAGCAGACTGATGGCAGAGATTCAAAGCCTACTATGTAGCGTGCGAACATTTGGACACAAGGGGAGAGCTGGCCAAAATAACCCACATTGATGAAAACCACTGTGTGTGAGTCATGCTTGATCAGCAACATATCCCTCAGAGAGAGACTGTTCGGAGTAGGAGGAAGTGCAGGATATTTTCCCCCAAATCAATTGCTCACCAGACTTCTGGTAAGACGAGGCAATTCTGACCAGTGCCTTCATATGAGTAAGCCTTTTAAAAAGAAATGAAGCCATCGTTTAATAAACAATAAACCATTTGACCAGTTGGACGGGTGAGGGGGTCATGTTATTGTTTTAGGATGTGCTAAAAGGCTCCATACATCAGTGACCTCAACACTGCCCCCCACCCCCACCCTTGAATCCAATATCTTTGAGAGTATCCTTTTTGTCTGATATGGGCCGGCAGCCCACTCTGTTCAGACTTGCAGGGAAAGCTCCAGTTAGTGACGAGGTGTCAAGACCTGTCCACAGCCCTCCCGTAAATCTCCTCATTCAAGTCCTGCCAGAGCCCTGGTTCCCAGTGCTGACCCTACCCTCCGGCTCTTTCTCTCCGAGGGGTGTAGCACTGTTTGGGTAGGTGATTCAGACAACCCCTCCTAACACTGGCTGTCACTCTTTCCCCCTCTGTGGTCTGCCCCGGGTGATGGACACACTCTCAGCCACCCATCAACTGCACTCATCACCCTCTCCCCCCAACACTTCTTTTGCTTTTATTTCCAAGAGGAACCTCTGTCACCTCCAAACCCTCCCCCACTCCACTCCACTCACCAGGGAATCTGACCTTAGGGGATCAGTCATCTCCTTATATCATGTCGTTGCAGTTGAGGAAAAAAATGGCTGTCATGCAGTAGTTTTCCTCTACCGTGGCGGTTGTGCCTTTTGTCTGACTCTGTCGTAACTCTTGGCAGGCCAGTCAGCAGGCAAACAAAAGCAGATACCTGTGGTGTTGTTCTTCTTGCCCCACACATGATCTTGCACTAACTGAGACGACGCCGTCACTCCACATCACGGTCTGAGCCCGTACTCCTAGAGTTTTCTCCAAAGGTAGATGTGTGTTTTTCTTCCCCTACATGGAAAAGCCCACTGATCCTGGCTTTGTCAGATCTAATTCATATCCACCTGTAGTACCACAAGGCATCCAGGAGTGATACACTGAGCCAGACTCTCTGAGGGGGGTCGGGGGGGGGGTCGGGGGGGTAAACAGGGGGGATTAAAACCGGATAACTCACTAGCCTCCCAGTGGATCCCTGATCACCCCTGAGGCCCCGTCTGCAGAGCGGCTGGAGAGCCGTCGGCGTCTGGAGAAGGAAGATGCAGACCACTCTCGGTGGACATTTTTTCCGTTTTCCGTCAACCGGCGCTCCATAACCTGATGTCCCTCAGCCTATTTTATAATGTGGCGTGGTTGCAGCTGCAAACCACGCTTTGGCTTCATGTTTGAAAGCTTGGAAGGGATCTGATCACAAGGGTGACTCCTGCTCGTAACTCTTAACCCACTTATTTATTTAATTACACTTACGATGAACAAGTTTTTGACGTGTCAATGTTACATAACTTGCAACAAAGAAGTCATGGGCTCCCTTGCTTTAAGGAAGAAGCACAGCGTCAGGGCTGCCCTCCCAAATTAATCTGATAATTGTGTTCGTAGGTGAGAATAATTCATCCTTTAAATCCCTGTCTAATCCCTGGAGGTGCCAAGAGACATTCTCTCTGAATGGCCGCTAATTCCTCGTCTGCTCCACAAAGAGAGGGAGAGAGACAGAGAGAGAGGGGGAAAGAGAGAGAAAGAGAGAGCGAGAGAGAGAGAGAGAGAGAGAGAGAGAGAGAGAAAAAGCAGATTATGTTATGCAATTTAAAAAATGAATGCTTTCTCAGAACAGCCGTGGCTATGCTTTCATAGGGTCAGGGATGTTCCGGAGTCACCTGGCTCCTTAATTGTGCTTGTTCCTTGTGTTGTCTCCCTGTGTCTGTCACACACATATAC
>NC_045171.1:20133365-20143365 GCF_900700415.2 Clupea harengus | reverse complement strand
AATATTCGCCTTTTGTTTTAATAATATTTGCCTATGCTTTATGTAAGAGATGTTGCGAAGAATCCACAATGTGAGGAGGTTTGCAGCTGTTGCATAAGTGGGTGGAGGTGGTGGATGTATGTGTCCAATGGATAAGCTGTGGCTGAGCGATTAGTTCAACTGCAGGCCCAAACCCAGCTGGAGGGACTCTCAGAACTCACTGGTCACCATTAGTGACAAACCTTACTTTACTTTCAACTCTGTGGGCCCTGATGACAATGGTTTGCTTGTGCAAATGCCCTAGGTGCAAACATGACATCAACATGACTGAGATATAGGATGGTCTTTTAGCTTGACGTACTGAGCACAGACCAATGATGCGGTGAGTTTCTGGTGGAGGGAGGGGGGTGTAGCATACCCAAACATCACATGTATTTTTCAGAAATGATGCCTGAGAAATAAGTTGCACAGACTGCGGTTCTGCACTGGGAGGTGGGCAGTGCCTGTTCTCCTCTCTTATCTACTGCTGAACAATGGCAGGAAAATCAGGGACTTTTGGCACTCGCTCAGTTCATGACAGTTTAAGGAATCAAAAGTTCAAAACAGGGACTTTTTTTCTCTCCCCTTTCAGTCAGTTTGACCTTCTCACCTGTTCAAATCAGTGGGTATTCTCACTTTCAGTTTTAAGACAAGATACTCAGGAGGGGGGTTGCTTTCATTTACCCACTGTGTAGAAAGGGAAGTGTTTCTTCCTTCTGTAACCCTCCCTCTCTCTCCACCATGATGGGTCAGGAACAGTGTTTTCCTCCACAGGCTCCCCCACCCCCCACCCCCTGAACAATTTGTCAAGGCACTGCCGGTGTGAACATCTCCACTTCAGCGGGTACTTTTTGTTGGAAACGTGCAACTGATCAAGCGACAAATCCCCGCTGTGCCACTGCGTGGACAAGAAAGAGTGCAGAGACCCACAGGTGGCTGGGCAGAGCTGGCAGCAATTACTGTTACAACTGCTGCTTGGGGACAGATAAGCAAGCAAGCAGAACAAGTACGTTTAAAGCAACCTTGGCATAAGATTAAAAAAAAAAACATTTGATTGATTCTCAACACTTTGGAGGCGACTGTGCTAAAACCGCACAAGGCTTGGGGTTGGGCGAGGCTTGTTTTCGGGAGGAAAAAAAACGAAAAGAGGAAATTTGAAAAAACACTGGCATCAATAAATCTCTAAGAAATGCCAAGCAAGTCATTATCACCCTATTGTAAGTGGCCAGCGATAAAAGGAGCAAGACAAACATCCAGAGTTGCTGTTGGCCTCCGCCTGGCTCTTCCCCTGATACGCTAACTGATGAGGCCCAAGGAGAGACCAGCAGCCAGGAGGATCCCAACTGCCCCCGGGGGTCACGGAGGCTTTAGCAGGGGTGATGGAGTGCACCCTTAAGGTCATGACCTTTGCCCTTTGCACTCCAGCCATGCAGACAGTGGGTCTGGAATACTGACAGACGAGACATTTATTTTCCCCTCTCCCAGCTCGCTCTGAATTTCACTTGGTTTCCACTCTTTAATCATCTGCCTGAAAAAAGTATATTAAATGTCCTCCCTCCCTCTCTCTTTCCCCTCTCTATCTCTCTCCCTCTCTATCTTTTCCTCGCTCAGTCTGTTATTGACTGAGAGGTTTCCACTGAAAAGCCCCTCTGCAGATTCTATCAGTTGACAAACCGCTAGCATTACCTCACCACTAAAAAGAAATGAATAGGGAGAAGACTTTACCAGAGCTCAGCCAGAAAGCTTTCTAAGTTCTCCGCCTCAACCCCTCTCCTGACCTTCTCTCTTGTTCCGTATGGGGGTTCATAAGGGAATCAGTGCCGTTTGTGAATCAAGTGAGTGGTACATTGAAAACACAAGGTAGGTAGGAGGCAGGAATATATGGCTCTCGCGATTCCAAGGAAGTCTAAGAAAGTTCTGCTGGTTCTGTTTTGTGGGCTCTGAGTGAGTTCTTGTTCATGTTCTTGTGATGGTGTGTGTCTCAGCTGTGAAATGGACCTGTCCTCTCTGTGTGCCTGGAGTTTATTACTCAGGAAAACAGGCAGAGCTGATGAACTTTGATGTGCCTCAACCAAGAGATGGATTAAGAGGCCAAACAGTGTGTGTGTGTACGTGTGTGCGTGTGTGCGTGTGTGTACGTGTGTGCGTGTGTGCGTGTGTGCGCGTGTGCGCGTGTGCGCGTGTGTGCGTGTGTGCGTGTGTGCGCGTGTGCGCGTGTGTGCGTGTGTGCGTGCGTGCGTGTGTGCGTGCGTGCGTGTTGGCCTATATGTGTGCAGGGCGTGTAAGTGTCTTTGTGCATATCTTTGTGCATGTGTGTCTTTCTGCATGCCTTTGTGCATGTGTGTGTGTGTGTCTTTCTACATGTATTTGTGCATGTGTGTGTGTGTCTTTCTGCATGTATTTGTGCATGTGTGTGTGCATGTATGTGCATGCATTATGAAAACCACTTACAAACATGACACATCAAAATGAAGGTGCTGCTCTTAAGCCTCCTGCTCAAAGCCCCTATCTCCTCCTCCTGCTCCTCCTCCTGCTCAAAGCCCCTATCTCCTCCTCCTGCTCCTCAGACATAATGTGGCGGCCATGTTCTCACATTTCCCCCTAAAAATAAAACATCGTCGTCAGTGATGATGACATGCGGAGGCCTTTCGACGGATCGCGCTCCCGAGCGCCTGGTTATCAAATCCAGATGGAGAGGGAAATTCCTCTGGCACGCACCAACCACAGCCCATCCCATCCCAAACTTTTTAACTGGGTCAACTTTACATCATTCTTAAAAGGTCTTAAAACTCTTTCCCAATTGATCTGATCGACTCGACGAGTGCTTCGTTCAGCGTTTGCACTGCGTTGTGTGGTGAGGTAAACTGATCGTGAAACGTTTTCACCTGCAGTCGATAGCCTACATCTCCATAGGCCTGAGGGAGAAGATACACAAGCTTAAATAATTACAGCTTTTCGCAGACAGTAAAATGCAGCACTTTCAAGTCTCTGTTGCGGATGGATTTTTGCACAGCTGTAAAGACAGTTGCCAACTTGCCACCACGCTGAACACAAAGCATTAGAGCCCCTTCTGGCAGTACTGGGGGAAGTAGTGACGAATCTGGAGTTGGCAATCAGCTGTGAGGAAAACATTCCAAACAAGCACATTAGCCTTTAGCACGGTTGTAGCATAATGAGTACTCTCTGTTTATCACCTCAGATGCTCTGTTTGTTTTTCTATCTGAAGCGTGTTATTTTGGAGCCGGTGGCTATGTTTTTGTGGCTATGTGCCTTAGAGGTAACCTTGTTGTTTCATATCAATGAGCACAAGCACCTGGTGGTAACTGATGGAGGAATTAAAAACTGGCGACGCCAACATGTCATTACCGCCACGGATGGAAATGCTGTTTCTCCACCCCCTCCTCCTCCTCCTCCTCCTCCTCCTCCTCCTCCTCCTCCTGCACCCGAAGGCTGGGGGTTGTTCAGCCCCCAAGCCTGCGTTTATCTGTCTTTGTCAGACCTCCGCTTGCGTTCGCTTAAAGTATAGGAGCAGCAGCAGGTTACATCATTGTAGAACTTCCAATTCCAAGCCCGTGCTCATGTGGTGTTGAAGTCAGTGTGACGCACGTGGTGTTGAATGCACTCGCAAGCCACACTGAAGCCGAAGCCAAAACGCTCAGAAGGACTCTACATCGCACTTTTGCCTCGGAGGAGTGTGGCTGTGACTTGGAGATGGAGACTGAGGTCTTGGTTGGAGTTGGACCTGCTGACGCTAACTTTCCTTCTCTGACAGGCTTTGCTACTCTGCTTCATGCAGATGCGCTCTGTTTTGCCATGATCATATGGGGGTAATCAACCGTAGCTCGTGTGTGTGAGATCACAGCCCAACGCTCCTCGCTCACACACATTAGGCCACTGAATGCTCATTACACACACACACATGCACATACACACACACACAGCACAGACACACATACACACATACACAAACGCTCAAACTGATGACCTCAGCTTACACACGTTGACCCTGTGGGAGAGTGTCTCTTTTCTCCGAGGGTCAGTTGCTGTTGACAGAAGCTGGACTCACAATGCGGCCTCTGCCTCTGACACACAGCAAGCAAGCGGTGCTGCTCTGCTGACCCCAGTGTCAATGCCTTCGAATAATAAGGGCACATTTCATCCCACAAACGTCACATCAGAAGACCAGGAGAGGCCAACGGTATGCACATTGGACCAGTGCCGCCCCCCTGTTGTAGAGGGTGATTCTATGACCACAACAATCACATAGTCGTCAACAGTGGATGTCTTGGGCGTTCAGTCTCACTCATATCATAGTGTGTGGCATTGGTGTGTGTGTCTCCTAAATAGCTCTTACACATGAACTTTATGGCACTTTATTTAACTTTATTTAACATTACTATTGTTGCACTACCTCCAGTCTTATTTATTATTTTGCTCATACTGGTACTATCTGTCTTGTTGTTCTGTTTTGTCTTGTTGTTCTATTTGTGATGATATAGCCTGCATGGAGAATACCAAATCAAATTCCTAGTATCTGTATACATGGCGAAATAAAGTTGAATTGAATTGAATTAAATTGGTGTGTAGGTGTGTGTGCGACATTTGTGTGTAGGTGTGTGTGTGCGGCAAGTGCTGTTGTGCAGGAATGACCATTTTATTTGAACAAGCTTTGATTTGTGTGTCTAATCGTTTTTTGGTCATAAAGTAATCTTTGCAACTGACATCTTTTTTGTTGTCTTAAGAGCTTAGACAATTGGACTGAACTAGTACTGAAGATTTCAGATAATCTCGTGTTGGCTAAATTGCAGTAATTTGTGGTAAAATGCAAAGCTTTTAAGCCCAAACTCTCTGTACCACTAAGTATGTGTTTAGGTCTGAACTAAGTCTGTTAAATAATGACGGGGTCATTAACTTGCCTTTCCAATTATTTGTCTGCCTGGGTATGATCACAGGTCTGTCCAATCAGAGTTGCGTCCTATCAGTACTCTTGTAAGATGCCTGTCTTAATGAGCGTTCTGTTTCATAGTCAATCTAACCAATCAGAGCTGTTTCCTGTCAGAGATCTGTCCAATCAGAATTGTATCCCACTATAGATCTGGACTGAGTTTCCCCAAAGTGTCGATGGTAGTCGATGAACGATGGTAGTTGTTCAACACGCTTATTGTAAACGCACCTCTGTTCCATTGAGGCTGTGTCATTTGTGACGTGTATTCAGTCACGGTTAGATATCAGTCCTGTTACCTCAGGCCAAATGAGGCCCTGCTCTAGAGCTGTCTCTGGGGATTCTTCATTGCACTTCACTCATTTTAACACTCATTAACTCACTTATTCAATGTATTCATGCAATCCTGCATAGATTTAACAATCTCAAAGGAGCATGTGCTCTGTCCTGTCAAAAGTCTTCATTTCAATTGTGTCCAGTCCAAATCCACCCAAAATAGAGGACTATCCAGTCAAAGCTCTGTGTTGAACAGAGTGTGGCTCACCCAGATGATAAAAGCCCTTTTGTCACACAGACTCATCTGGCTTTGCTCGCCCCACTCCCCACCTCCTCCTCCTCTTCCTCCACCTCCTCCTCCTCCCTTCTCCACCAATTCCACAGCTGGACGAGCCATATCCGTCTGCCGTGGTGTGGGGAGCGCATCTCATATAATAGCATTGGCTCAGCCTACACAAACAGCCCTCCCTCAACCTCTCCTCATGACCTCTCTCTCTCTCTCTCACACACACACACACACACACACACACACACACACACACACACACACACACACACAAACACACACACACACACACACACACACACACACACACACACACACACACACACACACACACACACACACACACACACACCAACACCACGGCATTACTCCCTGCCGGTGTCAGAGGACCCCAAAAAAACAAGCAGGTGTGGACAGAGTGTCGGCAGCAGAACAAGAGGATTTTACACCCCCCACCACACACACACACACACACACACACACACACACACACACACACACACACACACACACACACACACACACACACACACACACACACACACACACACACACACACACACACTACCTTCCATTCCCATACCACCTTTCACGCCCCCACACACCCTGCTGGCTTCCTTTTCAGACCGCACCCACAGTCAGGAGGGAGGGGTGTCTGTTGTGTAGGGTAATTAGTGTGTGTGTTCACATGTGTGTCCGTTTGTGTGTGCTTGTATGGTGTGTGTGTGTGTGTGTGTGTATGCATGTGTGTATATGTAGATATTTTTTTTTCCTCTGTTTGAAGCACATGAAGAATAATGTTTACACAGCCCAGCTCTGGGCTGGGAGAAGAAACTTCATAGCCCTGTTGTGATCTAAAGCAGGAGAGCTGATAACCCGAAGCCCTGGGGTCACCTTTAACCCCATCCAAAGCTCCTCACGTTGGCTGGGACCCTCAGGGACGTGTGTGTGTGTGTGTGTGTGTGTGTGTGTGTGTGTGTGTGTGGATGGGTGGGTGTGTGTGTGTGTGTGTGTGTGTGTGGATGGGTGGGTCGGTGGGTGTGATGTGTCTGTGTTTATGGTGTGCTAAGCTTTAGCAGGACTGGGCTCACTAATCCTTTTTAAGTTTATATGTTTGTGTATGTGTGTGTGTGTGTGTGTGTGTGTGTGTGTGTGTGTGTGTGTGTGTGTGTGTGTGTGTGTGTGTGTGTGTGTGTGTTTGTGTGTGTGTGAGTGTGTGTGAGTGTGTGTGTGTGTGTGTGTGTGTGTGTGTGTGTGTTTAGTGTGTGTGTGTGTGTGTGTGTGTGTGTGTGTGTGTGTGTGTTATAGCCAGGGGGCAGTGCTGAATGCACGTGTGGGACTGACAGGACACATGGCTTTGTTTAACGTCTTACAGCTGCTGGGTCTGTTGCACACTCATCCTCTGATTCCCCCTCTTTACTCTCTCTCTCTTCTCTCTTTCTCTTTACTCTCCTCTGTCCTACTTTTTCATCTTCCTTCGCTTTCCTTAACCCTCAATTCTCTCATCTTGAGTTGTAGTTGTTTTGTTTCCTTGTCTGTCCTCTCTTCTCTTCTCTTCTCTTCTCTTCTCTTCTCTTCTCTTCCCTTCTTTTCTCTTCACTTCTCTCCATTCCTTGTGATTTGACTGGCTGTTTGGTTCACTGATGTTGTCTCTAAATAACCAGGGACGCTATAATGCCGTATTGTGAAATGTAATATAAAGTGACAAAGTGTTCCTGGCATTAGGTTTCAAAGCACAGACCAAGGGGATGAATGCCATTGGATATAAAGTTCAGTGAGCTTTCACTATCAGGGTGATGGCAGGGAACCAGAGAACAGCAGCGGTGATTCTCCATTGCGAAGAGCTTCACACTGATGTTAATGAAGGATAATAAAGATTTAAATTCACTCCGTCTCAGACAAAGAGGGACCATCAGGAGTGGAAATGCTCTGTATTTACATGAGCAAGAGAGCGTGGAGGGTGCATGAAAGTAGGTGTTTTCTTTGTGTTTGAGTGTGTGTGAATGGCGGGTGATGTGTGTGTGTGTGTTTCCTGTATGTATGTATGTGTGTGCGTTGACACTGATAGGTTGATGATAGGTCGGGTAAATGTGTGAGCTCTGACCACAGGAGGGTTTGTGGTCAGTGCGTGTGTGTGTTTGGGTGTGTGTGTGTGTGTGTGTGTGTGTGTGTGTGTGTGTGTGTGTGTGTGTGTGTGTGTTTGGGTGAGCCCATCTCTTTATCTAACTTTCCATAGTCATCCACATAAACAGCACAGCCAAAAACAGACAGGAATGTCACGTATATCCGTAAGCTGAAAACACCCAGATCAAACAATGTTGGTACATGTGTCCGTGTGCGTTTGGCTCTGTGCATAAACGTTTAAGTTCCTGTCATACATGTGTGCCGGTGTACGTATTTGTGTGTGTAGTAACTGGTCTTCTCCAAGCATGTGAGCATATGCTGTCTGTGTATATGTACATGTCACTCTTCTGAGTGTATGCATATATGTGTTTGCTCCGTTTATGTGTGTGTGTGTGTGTGTGTGTGTGTGTGTGTGTATCTGCTGAGTGTGTGTGTGTGTGTGTGTGTGTGTGTTTGCTGCCCTGTGTCTCGGGGGAGAAGGTGTGGCCACCCGTTAACATGACATCATGAGATGGTACACATTCTCCAGCCAAATCCCTGTGACCCTCTGTCATCAGCAAACAAAAAAACTCTTTTCTCTTCGCTCACTCTCTCTCTCTCTCTCTTTCTTTCTCTGTCCAGTCTAAGACTCCCTGCACTTTGTTGATGAGTTTCTCCCTTGGCCTTTTGTAGTTCCCCTGAGCCTCCCTCTCAGACCAAGGAGGTAATAGTAGGTAATAACTCTAATTAGGAGTGATTGCTCTTCTCAGAGGGATGCGGGGAGTGAGGGAGTGAGAGGGAGAGAGCATGAGAGAGAGAGCGAAAGAGAAAGAGAAAGAGAGAGAGAGAGTTTTTCTCTGTGGACAAACAGGGCCTGTTCTCTCTCTCTTCTCTGTCTGAAAAAAAAAGTGCTCCCCATCACTGGAAAGGCAGCCTAGCAACCACCCCCTAGCAACCGCCCCTCTCCATGTTGCTCGTTTTTTGCCCCTCAAAACACTGGCAAGGCAGAGCCTCTCAGTAGACACTCCCACCACCACAACACCCCTCCCCACACACACATCCACACACCCACCCCTCCCCACACACATCCACACACCCACCCCTCCCCACACACACATCCACACACCCACCCCTCTCTTTAGTCCTCTATGCGTTCGCCAGGCGGGATGCTGGGCTGTTTTGTGTGTGTGTGCGAGGGAGTAAGCGTACATACGCTCACAAAAGCGAAATAACCCGCCGCACACAAAACACACACCCAGTGTTGTCAATGATTTTATTGACTCAGGCGACAGAATGCTTCTCCAAAATGACCCCCCCTCCCCACATCCTTCAACTTCCTCCTCTTATAATGTCAACATCTAGCCCTTGAAAAGACACCAAGAGATGGGGGAGAAAAGAACTCATTCATTCAATGTGAAAAAAAAAGGCTGAGATAGAGTCGTTTGGTGTTGTTTTTATTTTCCTCTTCAAACTGACGCTTTGTTTTGGGTTCTGTGTCGAGGCTCTCGAGGACACCACTGATGCTCTGCCATCCCTCACTGACCCCTGACCTCCGCGCTCCTCTCACGCGAACGCCTCTCCACCCGCCCTCCGGCTCCGGGTTCGTGGTGAGGTTTTGGGGTTTGGGGGGTGGATGGTGGATGATGGTGGTGGTGGTTGGGGGATAGCTGGAGCATCAGCGAACCATAGGGCTGAGAGGAGTGGAGCGGAGACGAGGGGAGAGGGGCGTCCTGTTTAACCAACATCTTTTCGCGGCCAAGGCCAGAACCAGGTTGCTTTGTTATGTAACAGATTACTGGTAATGAATGGGGCCCCGGGCGCCCCCACTGTTCATAGCCCAGGTCTGAATGAGGAGGCCTGGCCTGCTACAGCTACTGCTGCTGGGGATGTGTGGGCGGGAGAGGAGAGGGGAGGAGAGGATAGGAGAGGAGAGGGGAGGAAAGGAGAGGAAAGGGGAGGAAAGGAGAGGAGAAGAGAGGGGAGGAGAGGAGAGGATAAGAGAGGAGAGAAGAGGAGAGGAGAAAATAAGAGAGGGGAGGAGAGGAGAGGATAAGAGAGGAGAGAAGAGAAGAGGATAAGAGAGGAGAGGAGAGGGGAGGGGAGGGGAGGGGAGGGGAGGGGAGGGGAGGGGAGACTGGTACATTATTGGGGTGAGCTAATCCCTGGGGCAAACCCCCTTCTCTTCTCCGTGCCGGTGCTCACATCTCCACTGCGTGCTCCATTCACCCCTTAAACGCTGCGGCTGTACCCCAGGCAGAGAGGCTGAAAGAGGGGCAGCTCCTGTTTGCCGGCCCCCTGTTAGCCACGCAGGGTCCCTGGGTGAGAGTTAAACCCCAAAGTGCAGGGGCAACTAGAGGCACCCACTAGAGGTTCTG
>NC_045171.1:20060865-20128365 GCF_900700415.2 Clupea harengus | reverse complement strand
CTCCCCCTGTCATCTCCAGCCACTGTCTCCGGCAGACTCCCCTGCGCCTGACCTCCCTCTGCATCAGACAGGCAGACAGCTGATCTCGCTGGCCCTGTGTCTCGTGCTGGCCCTGGAAAAGGCACCTTTTTTTCCCCCTTTTCCTCTGTCGAGTTGATCTCCCAATACACACACTGACTGCTTGGAAAGGTATATCTAAAGACACACACACACACACACACACGCACGCACACACACACATACACGAGCAGTCCTGTCATGTCGGTGCAATTCAGACACAGCTGCTGTACGCCACGTCTACACTGGATCAGATAAGTCCTTCAGTATGTCACTGACCAGATTTACACACACACACACACACACACACACTCACAGAGACTCTTACACAAACATGTGCATACACACACACATGCGCTCACAGACACACACAGACACAGACTGTAATACACACGTGCATACACACACACAAATACACACACACTCACAGAGACTCTTACACAAACACGTGCACACACACACACATACACAGACTCTAATACACACGTGCATACACACACAGATTCTAATACACACGTGCACACACACACACACACACATACATAGACCCTACAACACCCCAACGACCCTCTTGTACCCCCATCTTCAAAACGCCAGGGCCCCAGGCTGAGAGGAAACCATGGAGACACGCCAGGACAGACACACACACACACACCACACACACACACACACACACACACACCACACACACACACACACACCAGACACACACACTCAGACAGACGAAACACGGAAGGTTCCCCCAGACCCCCTCGCTCCCTCAGCGGAGTCATGTGGTTCATATTTGCACCATAGGAGGACTGAGGCGCCCGTTCCCATCGCCATGGATTCAACAACCCCCCTCTATCCTACCCCACCAGGGCTTTCTCCATCCTAACCCCCCGAGCATCCTTACTCCATCCCCCCAAAAACCCTCTCAGACATAACTCCATCCTAGCCCCCGCCCCCCCCATAAACACACACACACACACACACACTCTCACTGCTCACTTGACTGGTTTCCCTCAAACTCTGCCGAGACTGCATGTGGTCGTGTTCTTCATCCCATCCACACGCCCCCACTTCACTTCCACATGTTCATCTGCGAGGAGCAGAGAGAGGACACTGAATTGGAAGAACATTTTTTTTGGGGTGGAGAGGCTGGGGGGTGGGGGGGGGGCGGCAGCCGCGCTAAGCTAACAGCAGCTTTGCTTTTTCTCTGTTCCTTTTCTTCTCTCCCGAGCGGTGGATCTTTAGAGCGTTCACTGTGCTCACCTTTACGTAACCCTGTTGCACACTTCAAAGAGAGATTAAGATTTCAAAAGGGCTCGTTTTGGCGTAATCCGCTCGCTCTGGACCCCTCAGCTCGGGGGCTGATGGACAGACTGTGTGTGGAGGGGGAAGGTAGGGAGGGAGGGAGAGGGCCTCTGTTTTTCACCCTGAAAACATTCCCATGCTTTTGAAGTCCCTTGTTTATTCACTCATTCATTAAGTCATACAGGCACACACACACACACACACACACACACACACACACACACACAGAGAGACACACAAACACACACAGACACATACAAATACACTCAGAAACACACATACATGTTAACCCCTTTGGATGCCCACCTGTTTAACCCCCTGGAAAAAAAACCGTAAAATCCATAGTCCGTAACCAGGCTTTGAAAATCGGTAAGGTTCGTGTGTGGGGGGCTGCACGGGACATTTGACTTCACAGGACACAAGCATCAGGTTGTTGTTTTTTATTTATCGTAGTGTGTGTTTGTGTTACTTTAGCATTTTCAAATCGGATAATACACGATACATTTGGAACAAAGTTTTTTATTTATGTACACGTCAATAAGGAACTTAAATGGGGGACAATCCATATAATTAACGGGCATTGCAATTCGTATAAACTGACATGTTTGAACACACACTCATAAACACACACACACACACACACACACACACACACACACACACACACACACACACACACACACACACACACACACACACACACACACACACACACACACACACCTTTCAGTGGGCTTCTCTTTGTGTCTCTCTTTCTTCTTCACTCTCTAACTCATCTGCTGTGAGGTCACAGGATGACTATCAGAGCTCTTGGGAAACCTGGAGCTCTGCTCTACTTCTCATTGAACAGCTCCGCCAAAGCCCAGACACACTCCTAGACACAGACACACACACACACTCACACTCACACACAAACATTCACAGACACACACACACACACACACACACACACACACACACACACACACACACTCACACACACACACACAGACATACACACACACACAGACATACACACTCACAGACAGACATACACAGCGTTACTCCAAACACACATCCATCCTCAGCCGCTCCCACTCCCTCTCCCTCTCCCACCCTCTCGGCTGTCTGGCCCCTGTCGAGTGCCTTTGATTGAGATGGTAGTTTGTGGTTCCTAAACTGAAAGTAGACCACAAAGTCTCCACACAAGATAGAGGAGAAAAGTGCTGTGGTCAGTCTGGACTCATTGGGCAGAAAGAACACATTATGACAGAAAGTTTGGTGTATGTAAGTGTAACTTCACTGTGGTAAGATGGCCAAATGTCTTTATCAGTATGAGACGACTGAGTTTATGACTTATTCCCAAACTTGTCTTGGGGAAGACGAAGACAATACTGCGTCTCGAGCCACTTCCTCACATTCTCCACAGTGCCAGGCAGAGAGAGGGGGAGCGAGGGCCGAACTGGGCTTCCTGACGGGGCGGCTTACTCTGGGTCAGAGCATGTCTGTGTGTGTGTGTGTGTGTATGTGTGTGTGTGTATGTGTGTGTGTGTGTGTGTGTGTGTGTGCGTGTGTGTGTGTGTGTGTATGTGTCTATGTGTGTTACGGGGGGTTGTGCTGTGTACACAGATAAGGAAACTGATGACAGATTACAGATAAGGAAATTACAGATTACAGATTACTGGCCAAGGCTCCTTTGGTCAACTGCACAGGTGTGTGAGGCCGATATTAACTTTAGTTCATGCGATACAGAAATCCAGGTGTGCATAACAGTGGCTGTTGTCAGTTAGTTGAGGGGGTTGGAGGACTGGGTTCCCCACAAGCTGGCTGCTGGATACATCTGGCTGCAGAAGGATACTGTTGAAGCTCTGAAGAAAGCTCAAATGCCTAGAATGAAAATACATCACCATCTAGTTACTGCTAGAGTTCTCCAATGAAGTAAATTGTGAAAACACGCTACCACTGCAGAAATAGATATTTCCAATGGCACTACAGAGAGATGCCGTTTGCATCCCACTATGTCCAACACAGTCTTTAGAACAGGATACATCGATAAGACACAGTGAAATCTGGTTCTGAGTCACAGCCCTTTCAATCTGAACATGTTGCAGAAGCTGCAATATAATCTGCCTTTTTAATAATTTACTCATTCAGCCACACACAAGTCGGTTGCAAATTCCCTAGCTTGAAGGATCTTATTTCCTGTTCTCACCCTGTGAGGAAAACCATTTGTCAGTGAATGTGGGTGTGCATGTCTGAGCGTGCTCACTAAGCAGCCGTGAGAGAGACAGATTTCAAAACCCGAGCCATTTCATCCAGAGCATTCAATTCAATTCAATTCAATTCAATTCAGTTCTATTCCATATAGCGCCAAAACAATACAAGGCAAGGCACTTTGCAGAGTCGAGTGCCTGAGATGCAGAGTTGCATTTACAGAGTAGGTAATCATTTCAGCTCTAGTTGCTGTCTAATCCCAGGGTCGTCAGGAAAACCCCTCCTTGCGTGAACTCCTCCTCTACCTGTCTTCACCATGGATGATCAGAGACTTGTCCTCTTGTTTAAACTGAGATGTATACATGTTGCTTCATGTTTAGAATCCATTTTATTCTGGGTCAGTGTCAGATTGATGATGTAAGTGTAGACTGACTGACTGACTAAGATATAGACTGACTGACTGACTGACTAATGCCTTCACTGTTCTGGAAACAGTTTTTGGAGACTATAGGTCATGACATCTACTAGTCGACCAGTGTTCCAAATTGTGATCTTGAGTCCAAACTCTTTCCAAAAGGAGTGAAAATGTTTCTTAAAATTGGCTTAGTTCTCAAAAGCCTTTTACGCTCACAACAACCCAGGTTTTGTCACTGCATCCATTCTTCCTCTCCTTACCATCACTTTGCCTGTACTCCTTCTTACATACATCTTAGTTATCAACATAACCATCTCTCTCTCTCTCTCTCTCTCTCTCTCTCTCCTCCATCATGTCTTCATCCCTCATTCTCACCTCATTCCTGTTTTCTACCCCCCCCCCCTTCAACTGTGTGTGTGTGTGTGTGTGTGTGTGTGTGTGTGTGTGTGTGTGTGTGTGTGTGTGTGTGTGTGTGTGTGTGTGTGTGTGTGTGTGTGTGCGTGCGCGCGTCTGTCTGCTCCCCTGGGAGTGGGAGCACTGTGAGAGATGTCTGGGGCAGGTTCCCAAGCCCGATCCCCTGTGTGATGGCCCGCTCCTCTCATCGCGCCCCACTCCTCCCTCCTGCCCCTGGCCGCCCCCTGATCAAACCGCTCCACAGCCGGCAGCACATCACACACCAGTCCAGAGACATGATGATAGCAGGGAAAGGGACGCTCTCTTACAGATACACACAAGGACACAGACAGACATGGACACAGACAAGCACACACACATACACACACATACACACACACACACACACATTCTCTCTCTCTCTCTCAAACACACAATCTCTCTCTCAAACACACACACAGACACAGATGCACACACATGCATGCAAGCACCCACGCACAATCGAAACAGACTAAAGTCTACATACACAAGTTCAGCTAAACTTACCCACACACAGATACAGTATACAGACACACACTCTCTCACTCTCTCTCACACACACACACACACACACACATGTAGAAACACAGATGCACACACATACATGCAAGCACACACACACACAATGAAACCAGATTAAAGTATACACACACACACATACAAGTGTGTTCATAGACATGTGTGTACACAGTTCAACAACACTTACACAAACACAAATAGTCACATAGACCAGGCACACATTTTACACAAAAAGAACATTGCATCTCTCCTCCACCCTGGACGCTTTCTGTCTCCCCCCCCCCTCCTCTCCTATATGCCTCCACACATATACAAATGATAGGAGCAATGCTCTTTGAGTGCTAGTATAACTTCCCACACAGTACAGGTCCTGCTATTTTTCCACATAACCCTTTTCCAAAAATGGGGCAGTAGGTTGTGTTTTTACAGTAGGCTATTTGAAAAATCGTCTGCCATGTTGTGCGACCCCTGAATCATGTGGGATGACACGACACAGTCCTTTCTGTTTAGTTTTGAGAGTGTTCAGAACTATTAGCTCACTTAACCAATCAAACAACTGAGTGCAGTGGGTTTTCAGAAGTGTGTGTAGCGATTAGCCAAGCAACACACCTGTCTGGCAGCCGGATCGCCGCGTGTGAGCTGTGTTTTACCCAGTGGGGCAGCCGGTGTTAATGCGCAGGCGCGTTCTGCGAGTGCGCTCTTGAAGTTTCAGACAAATTGGGGATTTCTCTCGGTCAGTACGGGACGAAAAGTCACTGCGGACTTTACTCAAGCTATTTACTGTGAGAGCAAAGCGGAGCTCCAGTTGATGAAGTGAAAAAGATTAAATCAATTCAGAGGAGACGCTTCCAATTGAAGGAGAACGTTTTTGGAAACTTCTTTATTCCACCTGAAAGATCTCAAACGGTATGGCTTCTCATAACTTTTCTGATTTTTTTTAAATACGAAAGTGAAGATAGTTTAGATCACTTTTGAGGACTTTGGATTACCATCGGTTTCTGGGTTTAATTGTTTTCGGTTTATAGTTAATAGAAAGCTTAGTTTGACGTCCCTGGACATAGTCCCACGAGTAGGATAGGCTTCGTTTGTAAAAAAAACAAAAACAAACCCCAAACTATTAAATCGAAACTATTTTAATTTCTACATGATCGCAGTCAAGTTAAAATTATAAGAAAAACCTCTAACCTGATGAATATGTGAGCTCTGTCGTGTTTGCTTTCAGGGGAAATAATGTTTGATAGCCTTTCTAATTATGTTGTTGAATGTAGTTTGTGTTGTTAGTCTAGGTGCTAAAAAACAGGGTCAAAGCCCTAAATATATCTTTTGTAAAACACCCCTTTTCATAGCTTTAGATCGAAAGATTAATCAACATGAAGACTTCGGGTACTTTATTTGTTTGTTTACATTAACAATTAGCCTGGTTCGTCACTACACCACACTGCAAAGTCTTAAAGATTCAGAAAAATCATTGGACTTGCAACGGTCGGCTTTGTTTTAATGGGATGTCAGCGAACTTTCAACTGTTTATAAAAAAAACTTTCATCTGCAAATGATTCATAATCCTCGAATTGTATCACGTTGTTCTCTCGAGGAAGCGCCCTCCTGCGGTAGTCTATGGGACATTTTGGCTGGAGTACGGCCTCTTTTACAATCCGCTGGCTTCACTTCAAACTGTCAATTCATCCAGAAAATTAAACAAGAATTTAAATGAGGAAATGTTTTGCAGAGTATATCAAACTGGAATGTCTCACGTCAGTAAGCCGGCTTGCCTATTGTAGAGGCTGTTACAGCAATTCACCTGTCCTCACGAAATGTTCAGTGTGTTGGGTCAGCCAAAACTTCATTTCAAGGACTCTTCAAGTGAAGTTGTTAGCATCCACGGGTGGAGGGAAAGTGCATGGTATTGCTGCACTGGTATGCGTCCAGACAATTGAATTAGTAAAATCCTTGATCTCTACCAGACCCTAACAGGAATGGATGGTTAGAAGGACAGGATATACTTAAAATGATAGAGGAATATGCTTTACAGAGGAGAGGTTACATTAGCTGTTACAGCGTAAGAGATTTACGTGAGCCCATAAGCAGTAGTCATGGTCAGCTGGAAAAGCAGACTAGGTTGTGGTGTATGTAGAAGACTCATGAGGCAACAGAATGAGTAACGGTAGATATACTCTTGAAACAGCAGGCTGGGTGACAGCCACACAACCCCCTGTTGTAAATCTTAGGCACCTTGAACTTCTGACCGTTTCACTTGAGGTGGAGCGCAATGAATGGTTTCAACCCAAACTAGCAGTGGCACGAGTTGAGGGAAAGGCAAACAAACCACAGACTAGCCTACACACACACACACACACACACACACACACACACACACACACACACACACACACACACACACACACACACACATACACAGCTCTCTCATTAGCTTTGATTAGAGGACAGGGTCTGCCAGGTGTAGGAGCTTCACTGCTTTTTAATAATAGATGTCAGGACAGGTGGATTTGCATAAGAGCACACACACACACACACCACACACACACACACACACTTACACACACTTACACACACACACACACACACACACACAGAGAGACACACACCAGCATAATTAAGCATAGTAGCACTCTGGTATTATCATAGCAGGGAGTCCGTGTGTGATGTATAGTGTTCATGCAACTCTTCATACCACAGAACCTTGATGACATCTATCTAAAGTTCAGCTGTCACTGTTCTTCTATTTTAATCTCTTTACATTTTATTTACTCTTCTCTTTTCAGAAAGAAACAGAGGGCAGCTTTGGAAGGAGATACTGTGTGTGGGAGGTACACACCACAGTGGGACCCTACCAGTCAGCAGTGTCACCTTTGTCTGTATTCGTGTTTTGACTGACCCCGGGCCTCACTCTCATCCTGTGTGAGTGGACCTCTGTCACCCTGTGCTGGTTGTGTTTGTGGGCTCCCAGCCGAACCAAGTCCTCTTCCCCCTCGTCTCCCCTTTAAGCCGTCCGGTTCCGTGGCTGCCTCTCTCTCTATGCACATCAGCCTGTGCGTGGCCCCCAAAGAGTCTCGGCCCTTTCATGGAACTCCGTCCCTTGGGGCCCCCGCGAGCCCTACTGCTGCTAACCGTCCGCCAGCGCTGACAGACATGGCCGCGCTCCCTGTGCCCTCTCAGTCGGCCCCTCTGGCCCCTCCGCCTCCCCCGCCACCACCCCCTCCTCCACCCCCGCCTCCTCCTCTGCCTTTGTCTTCCTCCTCGTCGTCCTCCTCCTCATCCTCTTCCCTGCCGGAGTCGGCGCTCTCCTGCCTGGAGTCCAAGCGGCGGCAGCGTCTCCGGAAGCTCAACTGGGAGCGGATCCCGCGGGAACGCGTGGAGGGACGCCAGAGCGTGTGGACTGGGCCGGCTGCCGCCAGTGACGAGGACTTCCCGCTGGACCTGCGCTCGTTGGATGAGCTGTTCAGCCAGAAGGAGGCACGCACGTCCCAGCGCTCCGGAAGCTTCCGCAGGAGCCTGCTGCGCTGCCGCTCGCCGCAGGAGACCGGTCTTGACAAGGTGAGGGAGAGCGGTGTTGTCCTGGGGTCTATCTGCATTCGATTTGTATTACGTAAGATAACTGCAGCACTTTCAGTGAGGTTTAGTGGTACATTTGAGGGAGTCACTTAATTATGTAGATCCATCCCAAACCACTTCTAAATGGAAATATCATAATTCTACATATTGGTGTGCATGATATCTCTGGTTCGTTTCTTTGGGTGAAAGACCAGTGATGTAGTTGTCTAGTGTAGATTCTGTGGTTTGCCTAAGATTTCTGTTTTTGCTTTTCATCTCCTAGTAGTGAACAGCTTATCATTAATCAAGTTCAGTATTTGTCAAGTCATTGAAATCCCATTTTTTTCGGCTTTGAATTGGAAACATGCCCTAAATAAGACTGTGCCATCAGGAGACCCTTATTTCACCTCATCACCTCATCAGAATAGCTAAGGGTTGCTAGACAAATGTTTTTATATGGCATGTAGGTGTGAGGGAGTCATGTGAGGACTGATTGCCCTTAGAATGAGTTAGTCAGGAGTTGAGAGCTTTAGCACGATTGCTCATAATGGTCACACACACACACACACACACACACACACACACACACACACACACACACACACACACACACACACACACAAGCTCCTGCTCCATCTGTGACACATTAGCCTGAAAACCCATCGATCATGAGTGACCTTATTGCAATTGGCACAGATCGTCAACTATCCCTATTTGGATTTATCTTATTGCAATAGCCACAGATCATCAATGATGCTTGTTTTGATCGCTGTTTGTTTGTCTAATTCACAGGTGACTCTCCTGGACTCCAAACGGAGCATGAATGTGGGCATCTTCCTGCGGCAGTTCAAGACGTGAGTACATTTGGCTCTCTGCTCACTGTTTACATTTGACACCCAACCCCCCCACCCCCGACCCCCCACCGCCGCATTTCCTCTGGGTTCCTAAATAAACAGCACACTTAAAATGACGGCCGGCTAATGATGGGCCTCTGTACTGCAGCCATATAGCCATAAAGTCAGACAGTTGTGTTGTCTCTGCACTCAGAGAGGAAACACAAGTGGCGGGTAGTGCACCCCAGAGAGAAGTACTTATCACCTCTGATAGGCAATAGAGGAAGGGAGAGTGTGAGTGGGCTTGGCTGGCCATTCCCCCCCTCTCTCTCTCTCTGTGTGTGTGTGTGTGTGTGTGTGTGTGTGTGTGTGTGTGTGTGTGTGTGTGTGTGTGTGTGTGTGTGTGTGTGTGTGTGTGTGTGTGTGTGTGTGAGAAGTGGTGGTATAGAAGGGTCTGACAGGTGCCAAGGAGATGGCAGCTGGGTGAGGAGGGGGTCGAGTAGGGAGGGAATGGTCATCCTGGAGGTGAGAGGTCAGGTCTACTTTGAAGCCTTAAATGAGGGCTCCCTTTTAGCAGAACTAGGGAGGGAAAGACACCATCAAGGCCCTCCTGTTCTCCTCCCTCCTGTTCCTCCTCCTCCCTCCTGTTCCTCCTCCTCCCAGCTGTTCCTCCTCCTGGAGGACTACTGGACAGAATGTATCCCATCTCTCCTTGCTCCACCACACCTGTCTGAGTCATTTGTCCTTGTAATTAACTAAACGATTTGATGATGCCAGATCTGGGTGTGGAATCCTATAATTGCGTACATGCATAATATACTGAATAGTACATACTGTTTCTTGTATGCTATCCATCAAGTTTTGCCCTGCTGAAGCTCAGGGAAGGCATGCAGGTTGCCATTCTTTGCCAGTTTTGATTCATTCACATCCTCAAAACTGCCAGCAGGAGTGAAATTCCAGAAAATAGTTTATCGTTCCTAATTAAAACATAAAGACATGTATAGTTAGGCATAAGCTGTTTTATAAAAACTCCTAGTAAGTGGTTCTGTGCGTTGCAGAGCATACTGCCAAAACGGTCCTAAATGATTTTCATTGTTATTATTATTTAGCACATACGTGAGTTCTTGCAATTGAGTGTCTGGGCTGAGTGTGTGCCTACTTGGGTCACCGCAAACCCTCTCGCCAGAGTGTCTGTGTGTCAGAATTTGTGTTTGTATTAACACAAAAGTGTGTGTGTGTGTGTGTGTTGTTGACAGACCTACATTACTACTCGCACTGAGATTAAATGACTGATTCTCAGGCTGCCTCTTTTTGCGGAGCCGGTATGCTTTCATGTCTGCACTTGCACGCGGTGTTCTATGCAGGCTCAATTGTGCACATCTTAATTGAAGAGCAGTTTTCTTAGAACCAGCCCTGTCACAACACGCAGAGAGAGCCATCACCCGGTTAGGGCTTTTGTGATCGAAAAGCCTCCCTCAGCGTTAGTCTTACTCAAGCTATTGGTCTGCTCTTAGCACATTGTTGTCTAGCCAGTCACGTTTTTAAGTGTCAGAGGACTTCTTTTCTTCTTTTGAATGTTGTAGAACATGAGCATCTATGCTCTTCGACCTGTTCATTATTTTATACTATTAGCAGGGAAGAGTGTATTATTATGGTGCAGTCTGTAATGTTCTTAAATAAATAGTACAGACTATGGCCGACAAAGGAATTGTTTGTTTAACAAAACCAGTGTGTCCTTTGTAGGTCCTTTTGTAGAGACATCTGGGTGTTTGTCGGATTTATTGTGTCTGTGTGTGTGTGTGTGTGTGTGGGGGGGGGGGGGGGGGGGGGGATTGGATTGGTTAGGATAAGGTTACCTAGAGGGGCACAAGGAAAGGAAACCTCATTGTGTTTGGAGCCCTGTATTCCTGACAATCGAAATTAGCTGGAGTGCTTTTCCTAAATGGCTGTGTCACTTTTATATAAGAGGCGGTCACCTTCAAGACGAACTCATAGATGACAACACCGTGCCTGTTTTGACTTTGGGTGGACTCCAGCTCGGGGGGGTGGGGTGGGGTGGGGGGGGAAACCCCTCTTCCTCTTGGGCTCCTCCACCCTCTCTGTGGTGAGCTGTGGCCAGTGACCCGCTGTGGGGTATGGAGATTGGCGTGTTTGCTTAGTCCTGTCGCTGACGCCAGTGTGGCGTCAAAAGCTGTGTTTTTTTTCCCCTGCACCTCAGAAGAGATAAGCCGCAGAGCGAGCGCATGAGCTCACACAGCGCCGTGATCAAAAGAGGAGAGAGGGATGTGGGAAATGTCACCTCCTTGTGTCACTGGTGCCCTTGATGCATTGGAGGTTTCTGGAAGTCCTTGTGTGTGTGTGTGTGTGTGTGTGTGTGTGTGTGTGTGTGTGTGTGTGTGTGTGTGTGTGTGTGTGTGTGTGTGTGTGTGTGTGTGTGTGTGTGTGTGTGTGTGTGTTACAGTCCCATCTGTGATGTTTGCACTCGCCTTCTATTCTGAAGGCTGTAGCACAACGACCCACCCCAAACCATCTCTTTTAATGACTTTTGTGTTATTTAAGGAAGTGACATCACTCTTTTTGATTCCATAGCGCTGCCACAGAGATCGTGGATGACATCAGACAAGGGACCGGCGGTCGTTATGGAGCTGAGAAGCTGTCTGAACTCCTCAAGCTGTTGCCTGATACTGATGAGGTGAGCAACCTCCCCAACCCCATCCCACTCCACCCGTGGCTCAGTGTGTCCCAGCGTAGACACCGTAGTCCTCCTCTACCCAAGCCCAATCTGGTTTCTATTAGCACTCCGGACCCCGATGACCACAGACTTGCCATGCCGTTACTCTGCTGGAATCTCTGCACAAATCCCACATCATCATTATGGAGGAATTTTCCAAGAATATCAACACTAGCTTTTCAAAAAAGGGGGAAACACTATCTCTCTTGGTGAAAGGGAGACTTCCAGCAGGTTTAAAGAGGCTTAAGGCAAAGATTTGGTGACCTGGACACATTTCTGACTGGAATCCTCTTAGTTTTGTCACTTCTCCCCGCTCCTTTACGAAATGTTCAGTGAAGTGGTATAAACCGTGAGAGAAACACAGTCACCTAATCTCTCTATATGTTAAACTACAACCTGCATTAAGAAGGGTATTTAAGGTCATCCTTTGCTTTCTTCTTGTGTGCGTGTGTGTGTCTGTGCGTGTGTGTGCGTGTCTGTGTGCATGTCTGTGTGCGTGTTTGTGTCTGTGTGCACGTCTGTGCGCGTGTCTGTGTGCATGTCTGTGTGCGTGTCTGTGTGCATGTCTGTGTGTGTGTGTGTGTGTGTGTGTGTGTGTGTGTGTGTGTGTGTGTGTGTGTGTGTGTGTGTGTGTGTGTGTGTGTGTGTGTGTGTGTGTGTGTGTGTGTGTGTGTGTGTGTGTGTGTGCGTGTCTGTGTGCATGTCTGTGTGCGTGTTTGTGTCTGTGTGCACGTCTGTGCGCGTGTCTGTGTGCGTGTCTGTGTGCGTGTCTGTGTGCATGTCTGTGTGTGTGTGTGTGTGTGTGTGTGTGTGTGTGTGTGTGTGTGTGTGTGTGTGTGTGTGTGTGTGTGTGTGTGTGTGTGTGTGTGTGTGTGTGTGTGTGTGTGTGTGTGTGTGTGTGTGTGTGTGTGTGTGTGTGTGTGTGTGTGTGTGTGTGTGCGTGCGTGCGTGGTACAGGAAGCCCGACTGAAGAAGTTCACTGGGGAGCGCAGTGCTCTGGGGGAGCCGGACCTCTTCATGCTTCTGCTGGTGGAGGTGCCCAGGTGAGCTACATAATCCTCCTCTCCTCTCCTCTTCTGTCTTTACTTGCTATCCCTCATATCCCTCATCTATAGTATATGGTGATATCTATAGTTATAGTATTTGGCAGAGTGTCTAACTTGTCTAAAGTGGCTAACTACATCCAATTCTTCCATACATTTCCAGCTGAACTCCATAACCCTTTTGGAACTTGTGTAAAGACACAGGTCTACTAGCTACAGTAGGCTACAACAGCTCAAAGCCACAGGAACACTTAGTTAGTGTAGGTTAGTGTTTCCGTAGTACTTAGTGTTTCCTTAGTGTTTCATAGTGTTGCTCATGTAGATGACGCCACTGCCTAGTCTATGTGAGGGTGAAAATCCTTAACCTGGTATTATTTATGGACTTCGTTAGTCCATGTGTTGTGTGCATTTCAAAGACTGTCTGTCAGGCACAGGAAGTTGGATTATCACAGTTTAAAGGTGAAGGCGGCAGCCAGAGGCTCAAATATAAACAGGTCTGTCTGAGCGAGTGCTATTGGCCCGCTTGGCTCCTGCAGTTCACCAGGAAGTAGCCATTAGTCAACCCATCTTAAGCCTGAGTTTAGATTCCTCCATCGTCTGTGTTACATTAAAGCCCTACGCTCTGCTTTGCTTCAGGGGAACTGGCCTGGCTCTCTGTAGACTGTAGTCCCAACCCCCCCATCACCATCCCCATCACCTCAGGCCTCCTTTCAAAACAAAATCCCCCAGCAGGCACTTGAAGACTGACTGCACACTGATCAATGGCTTCTCTCCTCTCCTCTTTTCTTTTGTCCTGTGTCTTCTGCCTCTTTGTCTTTATAATTTTCTCTTTCCCTCCTTCCCTGTCTTTGTAGTGGCTCTCTTTTCCCCCACTCATTTCTTCACTCTTAATCTTTGTTTTTCGTCTCTTTCTCTGTCTCGCCCTATCTAGTTTTCGCCTGCGTCTGGACGCCATGATTCTGCAGCAGGAGTTTGACCCCGCCGTGACCTCTCTCTGTGTGGCGGCCAGATGTCTGAGGGAGGCGGCCAGAGGTAACTTTCCTACAGGGGGCCTGTGTGTGTGTGTGTGTTGTGTGTGTGTTGTGTGTGTGTTGTGTGTGTGTGTGTGTGTGTGTGTGTGTGTGTGTGTGTGTGTGTGTGTGTGTGTGTGTGTGTGTGTGTGTGTGTGTGTGTGTGTGTGTGTGTGTGTGTGTGTGTGCATGTGTGTTTGTTTTTGGGGGAGTCTCTTCCCCATTTGATATTCCTTCCTTCTCCTCTTCTGAGTCTGGTGGTCCATTAAGTGTTGTAAATAAAGTCGCTGTGGAAGTGTCTGAGGGCCGTCCTAATAATAATACAGAGTAAGAATGGAATGAGGTGATGCTCTCCAGTCATTACTGGAGATGAACTTTTTTCTGTGATGAATGGTTATGAGTCAGTATGTAAAGGAGGTGAGTCCAAGGTGGTTGACTGGCAGCTTAACTAATTCCCTGACTGTTTTTTCAAAGCTACAATTGGTGGCTTTTTTTCTGTGATGAATGGTTGTGGGTCAGTGTATATGGAGGAGGCGGGTCAGAGGTGGTTGACTGACAGCTCAACTCATTCCCTGATTGGTTTCTTTGCAGAGCTGCTGAGCTGCCCTGAGTTGCACTCCATCTTGAGGCTGGTACTGAAGGCAGGAAACTACATGAACGCCGTGAGTCACGATGAGACCTCATACTCTACTGTACTTTTCCACCAGCTCACAACAGTCCCGTAGTATTAACTGCTAACACCTCCTTAGCCATCTGCTTGTGTCATTAGGGAAATGAGGCATGAAAAGCCTGCGTTGAAAGCCACGGATAAGATCACCCATTCTGGCATTATCCCTTGCCTTAATACAAGGCTATGAGGCACAAGCCAAAACAAGTAACCTGCTTTGTGATTGGGCCTGTTGAGTTTTGTGCACTAGTAACCTGCTTTGTGATTGGGCCTGTTGAGTTTTGTGCACTAGTAAGGCTGTTGGTTATTCTGCAAGGTGAATTATGTGAGGCCGCAGGCAAAAGGCATGTTGGGGTATATAAAATGTGAGCTTAAAAATTAGAAAATGTGATTTAAAGTGTATTTATTAGGTTGTGCCTGAGCACTGGGAATCACACTTGAAAGCATACAAATGTACAACATTGAATCAATACCTAATTTTTAATACCTAAAAAAACCATTATACAACTAAGCAAAAAACACTCCCATGTTAGGGCCTTGTAGAGCGCACACACCAAGTCACTCTCGGGTGTGTCAGCGTGGGTTCTGAGCTTTTCTCTCATTGGCCATTCAGGGCGGCTATGCCGGTAACGCTGCTGGATTCCGTATCGCTTCGCTGCTGAAGCTGGCCGACACCAAAGCCAACAAGCCAGGCATGAACCTGCTCCACTTCGTTGCCATGGTGAGACTTACTGGCACCCACATCCATCTGCAATTGCATAACATTGTGGGTGTTTTTAAGAAGCTGGATGAAAAAGAAAAAAAAGTTGTTCAAAACGGTCATATTCAGTCTGTCAGCTGAGATTTTCAGAAAATTTGAATGGCTTGTTATGTAACATTAGTAAAGCCATGAGTTACTGTATATATTAATGCTCAAGACCACTGATTGTTGTTTTTTTTTTTGCCCTGATTACCAAGATGTACATCGGATAATGCAAACTTACAATCAAGATAAGAACGTTTTCTCTTCTTTCCACAGGAAGCTGTGAAGAAGGACGAGGGCCTACTGTCCTTCCCCAACCGCCTCTCTCTCTTGGGCCCTGCCTCACGGTGCGCACCCCCACCCACCCACCTCACCAACACAGCCACATCTTATTTCAGTTACCGCCAGGTTGTTTACTTAAAGGAAGTCCGCTTATGATAGCAATCTCTTTCAAAGAGGGCCAAAGCTGGTTTGTAAAGCACAAAGAACCACGTTGAAACACATGAAAGACACCGCTAGGCTGTTCCAGACATGAACTTTCCGGAGGATCGATAAGGTAGCAGATGGCAAACATATAGACATATTGTCTTACCTAGTGATCATCTTATCATGAGCCTGGGAAACAGAGAAGCACATTTACAGGTTTAGGTTGACCGTTGAGTGTTGATCAAACTAATGCTTGCTAATGTCTGTGTTGAAGTAGTAGGTTATATGAGTCATATGTGTTTGAGTGTTTCTTGTGTTGGCCTTTATGTGAAACTCATATGTATTTGTGTCTGTGTGTGTGTGCATGTGTGTGTGACTGACTACTGTGCCTATGTGTATGTGTGTGTCTGTATATGTGCTTTTGATAAAAGCATCTGCTAAATGACTAAATGTATGTTCGTATGTACAGATGTAGGTGTGCATGACTAATGTGTGTGTGTGTGTGTGTGTGTGTGTGTTTTTCTGCAGGTTGTCCGAGGAGTCTGTGCTGGAAGACCTCTCTCGACTCCAAAGCAGGGTGGCGTCTCTCTCACACAGCGCCCAGAATGAGCCCGAAATCCAGCAACAGATGCATTTCCTGGAGGTGTGTGTGTGTGTGTGTGTGTGTGTGTGTGTGTGTGTTTCTAAGAATGCACATATGTGTTTTTGTGCATGTGTCACTCGTGTGTGTGTGTGTGTGTGAGATCCCAAACATCACGTACAATTCATACTGCCCATAAAATATCTAGTGTAGATAAGTAGGGGTTGTTGTCAGAGAGGTCATACCGTAGTCGATACACTCCATTCAACCGACAGCTTTACTTCAAGCTTTACAGCTTGACCACCTGCTTGTAAATAGATTAAGGCCCCGTCCACACGATAGCGCTTTCGTCAGAAGTTTTGTCTTGCGTCCACACAACAGACTTTTTCACACATACTTTTGAAAACAGATCCCAGAGTGGAGACTTTTGAAAATGCAAGCCTTACGTCGACGTGCAAAAGACTAAGACAAAAATCCGAACTTTTAGAAAATGATGACACAGCCCCAACTTTATCCTATGGCATTTCATTTTACGTGACGCTTCCCTCCAAAGCCTTCATTACGTCCTCAGGGGCAACAGAAAATCTATTTTTGATTGTTAGATCATGGTTATCAGACAATTTTTTTTCTATTTCTATGATCGGCCAAAACCTTTCTGGGTTTGTTTGATATAAAGTGACGCTAAATACAACCTCAAGCAGAAGTAAGTTCACTTTACTAGAGATATTCATGCGCTCAAACCACATTATACTGTTGTGGGGAAAAAAACTTTTTCTAGGATTTACCTTGTCTTTTAGTGGCATTGCTTTCATAATAATCTTGTTTTGTTGTAGGCCATAACCTGCAGCAAAGGTTTTATAAGAAATGTGATTTGAAAAACGACCTAGCTAGCAACAGCGTTTTCACTCGTTTTTGCGTTTTCTGTGGACTCATCATGTCGATACATGCACATGAAAACGCAAAGGAAAAAAAGACATTTTCAAAACATTCCATTATCGTGTGGACTAAGTGGTCATTTGAACTGGCTTTCCATTAGTGAGCGGTAAAGCCACTATCTCAGTATTACTTATCAGGTTGTTATGGTGTCACAGTGAAATATGGAGGTGAAGAGCCTCAGGTCACTAGCAGTATAAATACTGTGGAGGGGTGTAGAGTTTGATTTGTAGTGGGAGATGTGCGTGCGTGCGTGTGTGTGTGTGTGTGTGTGTTTTAAATGTGTGTACATGTGCTGGGTTTAAATAAGATGTGTATGTTAAGTGAATCAGTGCAGTGAATCAAAGTGTGTGTGTGTGTTCAGGTGGCGGAAGTGCGTCTGCAGGAGGTTGAGGAGGAGGTGCAAGCCCTTCATCAGAGCAGCCAGGCTCTGGTGGACTTCTTCTGTGAGGACGAGACCTCCTTCAAACTGGAGGAGGCCTGCCGCATCTTCCACTGTTTCTGCCACCGTTTCCAAAGAGCTGTGCGAGTAAGTGTTTGTGTGTGTGTGTGTGTGTGTGTGTGTGTGTGTGTGTGTGTGTGTGTGTGTGTGTGTGTGTGTGTGGCAGTTGGAGGGCAATTTAGTTTAGCATTCGTGTGCCCAAGTTACAACCTCCTGTGTTCAGTGTGTGTGTGTGTGTGTGTGTGTGTGTGTGTGCGTGTGTGTGTGCGTGTGTGTGTGTGTGTGTGTGTGTGTGTGTGTGTGTGTGTGTGTGTGTGTGTGTGTGTGTGTGTGTGTGTGTGTGTGTGTGTGTGTGTGTGTGTGTGTGTGTGTGTGTGTGTGTGTGTGTGTGTGTGTGTGTGTGTGGTCCAACATAGCCTGAGGGCACCATGGGACATTTTTGTAATGTGTCTCCGTCTTTCCCTGTCGCAGGAGAACGGTGAGCGCGAGCATGCAGAACTGAGGCGTGTGGAGAGGGAGCGCGAGTGTTCGGAACGCCGGCGTTCCCTGGCGCTGTGTTCTTCTCCAGTCCTCTCCGGGGGCGAGAGCACAGACGACCTGGAGCGAACGCTGGAGCGCGGCCTGAGCCGCAGCAGGAGCAGACGCAGCCTGCGCAGCTCCTCGGACGTGCGCAGAATCTGGGAGGACGTCTTCGCAGCGGACACACTCGGAAAGGAAGTGCAGGACTCCACATGGACCGTCTCGAACACCCTTCACAGATTTGAGGGGAGCGTGGCCAATCAGCACACAGAGAGTGTCATGACGACCCAGCAAACAGGAAATGCTAATACCGCAGCTATGCAACACATGCTGTCCGCATCTCATCCAGTGGCTCAGCACTCAACACTGCACACAGACAGCATGGCAAACAGACCAACGTTAACACACTGTCGTGATGGAACAACTCACACACCACACACATTAAACACCCATTCCGTGGTCAACCAGCACACACTGAACCCTGACGCTCAGAGTATGCTACACACAGATATCACACACTTTCAGCAGGGACAGGCCACTGATGTTCAGTACGCTGTTAGCAACATGGCCGCCACATGCATGAAGATTTCTAGCAGTCCAAGCACACTAAGAGGGCCTGTGAGCTCTCCAGAAAACACTTCGGTAAACATATCTCCCAGTCCTTTGGGAAAGTCAGCTGACCTCTCAGGAATTGCTGGACCTAGCCCTAGTAACAGCCCCACCCTTCTGGGAGTCTTAGCCTGTACCCAAGCGAAGAGGCCAGTCCAAGAAACATCCGGAAGCTTATCGCCAGTTGACATGGTGGTTCCGGGTGGCGTTCCAAACAAGCCGTCCAGTAAGATGACCGTATCGAGACCGAGCAGCATCCGACTGCCCGTTCGCACACCTGAGAGAGACCCCCCTCCAAAGGTGCCCTCCGAGGTCGCAGCTGTTGCCCCTTCCTGCCTCGACGAGCCTTGCCCTGCCGCGCGACCCTCTCGGGGGTCCAGCCTGCCCTCTACGCCCTCTCGCCCCAGGCCAGCGGTGGCGGAGGAGGCCGAGCGCACGTACCCACGTGTGGGCGAGACCCTGGAGTGCCACATGCTGGTGCGCGGGCTCCGTTCGTACGAGAGCCTGGCCAATGCCACCCACTCGCCAACCACCCCGCTGCCACGCCCGGCACCTGGCCACTGCTCCAAGTGGAAGAAAGAGAGAGAGGCGGAGGAGAGGGATGGGACGCTCTCTCCGTCTTCATCCTCCTCCTCCTCCGTCATCCACGCAAAAGATGACCCGCACGGCGGCAAGATGGCCGCCCGTGGGCCAAAGAGGGGGCTGTATGCGTTGCGTTCCATACCTCCTAACAGCTCGGCCACCACGAGAGTTCGCGCCAAACCTGTGCCGGCTCCTTCCGACTCCCCTGCTGCGCCCTCCCGCCTCACTCCTCCCCGCACCTCCTCCCTGCGCTCCTCTGCCATCACGCGCCCCACCGCCTCCCCCGCCCAGCTCCGCCGCATCAGCAGCGCCAAGGAGACCACCACCGGCCAGCTCGTCCGCCGCGCGGCGGAGAGGGTGCCGGAGAGAGGGGCTGCGGTAGGCGAGAGGGAGAAGGCTGCGGCCGCCAGTCACGAACCGTTTGTTCGCGGCTCCCCTTTGCGGGTCTCCAAACGGGTGGCACCGCATAGCGAGGCCACAGTGGCGACGCAGACGCGTGGCGGCGCTCACAGCCCTTCATCCTCCTCCAGCACGCCCAAGAACATCCGCACCGCCGTCATCTCCGCCGCACGAGCCAAGACCAGCAAAACTGAGACGTCCGCACCCAAGACCCCGCCCGCCACGGGCACACGGATCCCCGGGCCCAAGATGGCCCGTGCCGCCTCTCAGCCCACATGGAAGTGAAGATGCAACTAGCTTTGAAAGACACTTACACAATCAGACGTACCTGCACATGCAGATGTATCATGTGTGTGTTCAGGTGAATTGGGGATTATGGACATGCACGTCCAATGTGTTCATTTTGTTTCCATGACAATAAGATCACATTCAGACTCTAGTTCACTCGTCATTCAGCTGACCTTCAGCTGACCTTCTCAACTCTACACTATCTGGATTCTCAGTTTTTGTGTTTTTTCTTTTGGACACCTTGGGATGATCAATTGTCTGTCTTCTCCCTCTTGATTGAACATCCTATGTTTCTGGAGACAAGGTTACGATATCCTAGCTTTTGATCTTCGTCTGCATAGTCTTTTGAAACTGAAGAGAGCTGTCATCGTAAGTTCTACCTCCACAACACTGTGGCCTTTTCCGGGGAGATTTCAGAAGGGCTTCTCCTGAGAGGAGAAAGCTGCTTCAACATGCCAGTTAACTTCAGAGGAATCAACTGCCATATTTACTGTTGTTTTTCAAACATGTCTCTGGTCATCAGTTATACAGGTTCATCATGAAAGACAGTGTTTTCATTTTCATCAAGTGATTGCTCAAATGCCTGTGCATTTGTAAGATATATGTGGCTGAAGTTCTATGGGCTAGCTGTTACTGACATCCTGTGTTGCCTTCTATCTTTTCCATGTTTTTTGACCTTGTGCGTATGTGTGTGTATATTTGTGAACTTGATCAAAGTGAGCCATTGCACATCAGCAGCTAGGTACAAAAAAAAAAAGACAACCTGTATTATTGAGAAGAAATGTGGTGGGTTTTGTCAATGTGATTCTTAGTGTGTCTTTTTTTCCAAAGCAGCTTAATCTATGGGAGTGTTTTTCTTGTGGCCTGGTACAGCTGGATGCCGATGGCCAGCTGGTACTCCGTGGGTCACTGTGGGTCGCTCAGGTGGCCTTCCTTTGTTGCACTTTACAAACTAAAGACAGAAGGGTGTTGGGGACGAATTGATTAATTTCTTTAAGATAATCTGCTGTATGTTTGTAGTGTTTTTGTCAAAGAAGAAAAAGTATCATACTTGTCCTCATAAAAATGTGGATTCCTATTGTAATATTTGTATTCCTTTGTAAATAAGAGAAAATAAAATAAAGATGGCTGTTGACAGTTCGTCCAATGGTCTGATTATCTTATTCCCACATCCCATTGGCAGCTTCTTGGACTGCATTTTTTGTTGATGATCAAAACACAATCCTGCCTCGATACTGTGGTATCGAGGCAGTTTTGTACATAGACTCCATTGTAGAGTGCCGTTTGTGTTACATCCTTGTGCCTCCGTGTGAAATAAAACTGTGCATCATCACCATCATCAAACACTGACACTAAGCTAAAAAAAACGAAGTAATTCTATACTCTGAGGTTTTTTAGCAACCCTTTCAACCTCTTTAATGTAAACGTTCTCCCCCCCATATCCCTCTCGTTCACTCCACAAGCACAGACCTGCACAATAGGCTGAAGTGTTTGTTCATCTTGAGCGGAGTGGCAAATTATGTCGGCTGGCTGAGACTCGCCCCCTTCAAACGATGTCCTCTCCTCTGGCCTTCTGTCCTTTGCCCTTCAACACCAGTCACTCTCTCTCCCTTTTCCCCTCTCACTTTCTCTTCCTCCCTCTCTTTCGATTCTCTCTGTGTCCCCCCATTACTTGTCAGAGTCACCCGCGGCTTGTAAACGTTGCTATGGAGATGCTCTAGGAAACCCATAGAATCTCCCCCTCCACCCCTGGAATAATAGAGGGAGAGGTTGTGTGTGTGTGTGTGTGTGTGTGTGTAGGGTCTCAGTGGGAAAATGGCCTTTATGGGACAGAGTGACGCCAGTGCTCTTGGGAAAGGCAATAAACTGGTGGCCTTTTTGTGACAAAGTGTGTCTGTCACTGCATGTGTCTGCGCAGACGCCTTTGTGACATCACGCTTTTTCAGGGCACAAATGGGTATCTGTTAAGAACCCTCTCTTAATTTCGCCACCCCTCTGACAACTCTAAACCTCACAGTCCTGGTTACCTTGCATGTTGTCAAACTGCAGGGTACTACAGGTTACACATATAGTGTCATTTATTAATGATCTTCTAAGCAACGTGTTTACTTATTGTAGAGTTACAATGCGCTATGTGGCCTACTGTTACCTTCTAGCACATCCAGCCCCTCGCTAACACTGACAGGATGTTTGACTGACACCATGCCCTGTATATGGAGAATGAATCATGTCACACAGGAAGCAAGAGAAACTTCTGAGTATCAGTCTTACTAGAATGTTCCTACTGAGTTCAGAGGAGGGCACTGTCACTTTCTGCGGTACATGTATGCATGTATAAGCACAGCATACAACCTTAGGAGTACACTCATTCTCTGAGCACCCTCAGCTTGCACTTGAAATGCCAACCCAACACTAATTTGATGTTCTCCAGCATCTCACTCACTTCACTGAGTTTAATTGAAGCTGAATTGAACTAAGCTGAGACAATTAGGGAACTTCTCCCAAAGAGTAAATGACATATTCTCCCAGTAGGCCAGGTGTTGCTTGAGCTTCACAGGTAACCTGGGACTCTGTGTAATCAGTACTGCAGGGGACAGGTCTGTTATTTTCCCTCCTGGTCATAAGGTCATGTGTAGGGTTCCAGTTTTATTACAGTCTAGACTGAGTGTTTATTGTGAACATTTTTTACAAGTTATGTAACGAAAAAAATGCTAATGGAAAGGTTACACATAAAGTTCACGATCTCTATCACAGGTAGTCAAAGAATTGTCTTGGAAACTTATAGGCAACACATATGTGTCCGACCAAAACTATTTAGAATGAGGATTTGGATTGTATTGCTTTGCTCTTAATGGCTTTACTGCCATCTAGTGGATGCGGATAACTTCCACAGAAGGAATCTCACTGTGTGAAGTGTATGAATCATGACTTGAATGTGTTTCAACTACGCACTTTTTGTCTTCAAACAGTAAAAAAAAGGCATAGAAAGGAAAAGAACGGTTAGTGAAAAGACAGAGCAAGAAACGAAATGAAAGAAACGAAAAGAAAGGGTGACAGAAAAGAATAGACATTTTTTATTAACACCTTATTTCGTTAGAATACGGATATGAGGTTTATTTTGAAGAGGGCAGCTCCCCGGATGCATTCGTCAGTGTCTGGAGTTTCCAACCGAAGTTCAGTGAGAGGGAAAGCGCGACTCTTGTGGGGCGGTGAGTCATAAGTCAAACTTCTATGAAGTAGCATAACTTTTTAATGTCGCTGAAAGTTTCCTCTAGCTGTCCGTAAGTAAGCTATGAATACAAATCTTTTTTTATGTATTGTTATAGGACTGTCGGAAAGTTGAAAAGTAGCTTACTTGGCTAACATTAGCGAGGTTACTTGTGTTAACTACGCCTTGCTATATATCGTTATCGTTAGCTTACATTTTGAAGTTGAGCCTGCTTAATGTCGTAAGCTATCTAGCGATAACAATCTAATTAGTTTGGTATGATAGCGATCTAGTTTCAAATCGTTTTCATGTTGTTTATGTGAATTAGTAGTCGGCAAATAACTTGTCACAAAATCACCCTGTTAAAGTAATGGCATGTAACGTTAGCCTATTTCATAGTGGTTTAAAACCATTCCGTTAGCTAAGGTTGCTATTCTATCTTAGCTATCGATAGATATCTTCCTGGAAAATCAGTGTATAGCGTCCTAGCAAGTTAACTACCAATTTTTGCCGGAGACACTCAAAACTCAGTAGCCTAATGCTATTATGCCGAACCCCAGGATGTTGACATTGATACCAGGAAATATTTTGCTTGAGTAAGTTAGCGTGTACCTCATAGTATTGTCTTGCCAGTTTGTACGTTACATTATGAAGGGTATGCCAGTTTCTCCCTCACTTGGAAGTTGGTTGACTAATAGCATAATGTTACCTAGGGAAAACATCTGTTTCTTATAACGTTAGCGAATACTCTAGAAACATTTTAAGAAGTGTAAAGTAACTTTTGGTAGCACCTTTTAGAAATAGACATGATTTGCCTGTATGTTTTATCGTTGAAACCAGTGCTGCTTAGGTAACCTGTCTTCTTGTACAGGCTGAACCTCTCACGTGTTTCAGATTGCCATTATGTATACTGTACTGTACGTACAACCAACTGTACATATTTTGTCTATACTTTACATTCAATCCTTATATACACACTCCCCTTTCGCGCTCTGTCCACTCCACCTTTGTGTATAACATATTTGTATCTATTCTGTGTCAATAACACTGTACATTCTGTAAGATATAGCATCACTTATGTTGTCTTACTTACTTACACCTGCAGTTATCTGTAAATAATAGGCTTACTATTCGTTTGCACTTCTGGTTAGAATGAAACTGCATTTCATTGGCTTTGCACAATGACAATAGAATTGAGTCTTATCTAATCTTATCCAATATCAGGCAATGTTAGAGAAGGGAGAGGTTTGGCCTACGGGTAGCTAGTTACATTAACTAGGCTAACTCTGGTCCTTGTGTCAAACAGGGTAAGAGCACAGGCGAGTGCTCTGCACCATTACTGTACAGTGGAAAAAACAAACTCTGCTGGGTCTTGTGTTTGTGTTTTCAGAGGCTGTCCCATCACTAAATCACTCATTAAATGTTACTTAACTGTGTGTAAACATTGACAGATCATGTTCTACAGGAAGGTTAATTTGGTAAATAGTAGCAGGTTCTTGTGACCTGGATTACACCTTGTTTAAAGGCCAATGTGCAAAAAATTACGTGTGTCAAAAGACAACCTTCGAAACATAATGAATTGAATCATAACCTTAACACTCTCTCCTTCCTCGCTGTCGCAATATTTACCCTCACTCTTTCATTCCACTCTCTGTGTTTACTTTCTGACCCTCTTTATCTCTCTCTCTCACCCTCACTTATTCTTTCTCTCACTTCCTATTTGCCTATCTCTGTTTTTCTGCGTATCCCTTTCTCTCTCTCCAACAGGTGTCTGAACCGTGAGTGCGGAGTGAGCGAGCGAGAGCGGGCGTAGAGAAGCAGAGCAGGATGCAGACGATAAAGTGTGTGGTGGTGGGCGACGGCGCGGTGGGAAAGACGTGCCTGCTGATCTCCTACACTACCAACGCCTTCCCGGAGGAGTACATCCCCACCGTGTTCGACAACTACAGTGCCCAGATGAGCGTGGACGGCCGTACGGTCAGCCTCAACCTGTGGGACACGGCCGGCCAGGAGGAGTACGACCGGCTCCGCACGCTTTCCTACCCGCAGACCAACGTCTTCGTCATCTGCTTCTCCATCGGCAGCCCGTCGTCGCACGCCAACGTGCGGCACAAATGGCACCCCGAGGTGTCCCACCACTGCCCCAGCGTGCCCGTGCTGCTCGTGGGCACCAAGAAGGATCTGCGCCACGACGCCGACACCCTGGCCAGGCTGAAGGAGCAAGGCATGGCGCCCACCACGCACCAGCAAGGGAGCGCCCTGGCCAAGCAGATTGGCGCCGTCAAGTACTTGGAGTGCTCGGCGCTCAAGCAGGAAGGCGTGCGGGAGGTGTTCGCCGAGGGCGTGAGAGCAGTCATCTACCCCAATGTCAAGAAGAACAGCAAGAAGTGCGTGCTGCTATAGTTATGTCGTGAGGAAAAGGAGGTGTTGGGAAGGGGGCTGGACTGTGGTGAGAAGGGGGGTATGTGGGGAAGACCTGGGGACAGTTGGGCTTCTTTGGATGAGAAATGGTTGCTATGTCCCTTGTCTTTTGGATGACTGATGTGGAACGGCTTTACCAGCCCTGTGGTCCTCAATCCTGATTCCTGAAGACGTCATTCAGAAAGCCCTGACTCAACCACCCCCACCCCCCCATGCCCAGTTCTCCCCCGGATCCTTCCACGTTTCTCAGTTTTCCCCTATCTTGCTGCACAGGACTACGTCTATCATTTTTTTTTACCTTCTTTCTCTCTCCCTCTCTCTCTTCTTTGTTGTGCTCAGCAGTCAATGTGCACTTCCCTGCTTGCACTCTCAGCTGCCTCATCATTAGCTACCACTTGTAACTTTCCCAAAAGCCCAGCTGGTCCTTGAGCGTCAGTGGCTCATTTAGCTCGTCTGGGCGGGTGTAAGCCCCCTTCTCTGCACTTGTGCCTTGAGTCATCAGCTCCAGACACGCCTTAGCTGGACATAAGAGGGCTGCAGGGACAGAGACTGGCCTGGTGAGTCGTGGAGTCAAGTGCTGCCCGACCAGCGAGGGACTGTCAAGACTGTGTTGGGTCCAGCCTTTAGTCTTAACTGAGGACTTGTGCCTTAGGACGGTCACTGATCCAGTCTTGGCTCAGATCAGTACAGCCAGGATTTAGTGCCAGTGTAGACTTTTTGACTTCAAGAATGTGCCTGCTCCACTTTGTTCTTCTCTCTATTTTGCCTTGTGACCTTTTGCTTTCTGTATCAAGCCTGATCCAGTCTGTTCTTCCACCTGAAGAACTGCCTTCAGGACTGCCTTTGTGCCTCTTGAAAGCGGCAGCATCAGTGTGCGAATCATAAGGAAAAATGTAATTGCTTATTTCAATGTTGTTGTAATCCCTGTGCCATTACCCAGGAATGAGCCATATACCAAAAAAAGACTGTAGTCTTGCTCACCAGCTTGGCCCACCCTGATGGCAGTAACCCATCCGGTTATCCCCATTATGCTGCTCTCCTGTCCTGTGTTTCTCATCAAGGGCACCTCCGTGTCCCATTGTCATATTGGCTAAGGGCAGGCTAACATGAATGCCAGGGAATGCCTGTTCGGATCACGTCAAGCTTTTCTGTATTGTTTTGTAATCAGGCTCAGAAGATAAGTGACGATAAGCCAAAGTTTGTTTTTAAGTAATATTTTGTTTTTGTTTTGATTTTTACTTGTACGTTTGTGTTAAACTGCTTAGCACTTGGGTCTTGTGATATTTAAAAAAAAAAAAAAGGGCTGGCTAGCTAAGTGCCTGACTCACGAATCACCTGACATATCACCTCACACTCAGCCTGGTGCAAGCGAGAGGCCTAACAGCATGCTAGCTAAGGACATTCCAGTGCACATGTGCCTTTGGGGCATCCAAGCAGATGCCTGTCGGAAATTCCAAAAAGGTTTTTGTGACTCTTAGTGCTTTAAAAACCATTGAATATCTATTTTATTCAAATCTGGAGGTGATCTAATTGCAGACATAAAATGACAAGTGTGTGTGGTTAGATTGCCTTGGATTAGACTTTCAGATGGTTATCCTGAGTATCTCAAACGGACACTTTTGAATCGCTCCAGAGGCAGAGGAGATTGGTCACTGTCACTGAGACTGAAATAGTTTGACAGTATCCTTGAGTTTGGTGCAGTCCAGTGTGTGCCATCTGGAGCGTTTAGAGAACCATATCCTGTTAGCCCTCACAGGGATGTGAGGGAAACAGTTAAAGTGTGTGTGTGTGTGTGTGTGTGTGTGTGTGTGTGTGTGTGTGTGTGTGTGTGTGTGTGTGTGTGTGTGTGGGGGGGGGTTGTTTGTGCCATTGTGATATGTGTGTGTGTCTAATTAAAGGCAGGGTGGGCATGTCTTCTGTGTGTGTGTGTGTGTGTGTGTGTGGGGGGGTTATTTGTGCCATTGTGATGTGTGTGTGTGTGTCTAATTACAGGCAGGGTGGGCATGTCTTCTGTGTGTGTGTGAGAGAGACAACAGCTTGTGTGGCAGCAGCAATCTGCCTCTGCAGATACAGAATTGCACCACTCACCTAAGGACCCCAGCAGCAACAGCGACAGCACATAACGGTGTGTGTGTGTGTGTGTGTGTGTGTGTGTGTGTGTGTGTGTGTGTGTCCTCTGCAGCTTGTCCTTGTCTGATGCCTCATTGTTGGCGGGTTGCCTTTGGCTGACACAACAGCAGCCCATCAGATAGTGCACGCACACGGCCCCTGCAGTGCAGATCACAAAGACGATAAACGTTAGCTGGCTGCGTGAAGTGCCTCCTCTTCCTCCCCCTCCTCCTCCTCCTCCCCCTCCTCTCCATTCCCCCTGTCCTCCATCCTATGGCATTCTCACTGACAGCCACAGCTTTTGCACACATCAGACAGGGACTTAAGACACTCACTGAAAAAGCTCTGGAAATTTTAGGTTTTTTTTTTGTTTTTTTTTTGTTAGGAAAATACATTTTATGATAAATATCCGCCATTTCTCAGCGTATGTGCATGAAATGGTACGTTTCCACTGGTAGAATTGGAAGCATTCTTTAGTTTGTGCATATTGAGTGAGAGAGTGGGGAGTTTGTGTCTGACGCTGTTTTCATCCTGACTGTAGTTGGTTTCCTCCTTTGTCAGGAATTGTCTGTCTGGTGATTGTTTCAGGAAGACAATGCTGTTTTACTGGCCCGTGTAGTCAAAGTTTGACTGATCCAAAGAGAATTTGTATGAAAGTGAGTCACAGCTGAATTTTAACAGCATTTGTTTTTTTTAGATCCCTTTTCTATTACAACCTGCATTTTTGTGGAGTCTGCTTTTAGAGATGATCTGTGTAGTTTGGTCACAGACAGACGTCACCAGAGCTCTGTTGGGTGTGACCACATATATGTATATGGTTTTTTTTGTTTTTCTCTGGCACAGATTGTGTGTTTTTACATTTCCTCTTAACCAAAGAGCCCCATAGTGAATGAGAATGTGTCCCAAATACGCCTGAGCTCTGCTGCTGAGTGAGCCAAAGGGCTCGCAGAGATTGAGAACACAGCTGCACAGTCACACCCCCACCCAGCACACACAACTGCCTCGCCCAAAGACCTGACACTTCACAGTGGAGAGAGAATGTGTGTGTGTGTGTGTGTGTGTGTGTGTGTGTGTGTGTGTGTGTGTGTGTGTGTGTGTGTGTGTGTGTGTGTGTGTGTGTGTGTGTGTGTGTGTGTGTGTGTGTGTGTGTGTGTGTGTGTGTGTGTGTGTGTGTTGCAAAGCTTCTACAGATGTCACAGCTACTAGGTCATATGATGCCACTTATTCTCAACACACCAAATACACCAAAGATTTCTTCTTAAACTCCCAACAGTGAATGGAGTGGACTTGTGTGTGTGTGTGTGTGAGAGAGAAACTTGCGAGCCGAGATGCCAGATATTTGTACAGATGTATGTATAGCAATGAAATCATTAGACCCCTAGCTTAAGGATGAACATAAATGTGTTTCTGTAAGAGCGTGATGACCTTGAAAAAGAAATGATCGGCAGAGACACGGCTATGATGGCAGACAGGCAGAAGGTGCTGAAGACTTCCAGAAATCTCTGCTCACTCACCCACTCGTGTCTGGTGGAATGTGTTTTTGAGCGCTGAACTGCTACCCACCCTAAACCAAATACTATAGGCACTCCACCCCCCCCCCCCCCCCCCCCCCCACCACCACCTCTCCATTGCATCTCATTTCACATTTTTTTGTTGTTTGTTTTACTGTACCGACTGGAAACTGGGTGAACTCTCATAGGAAGTGCTGTGAAGATGAGACATACGTATTGCCCTTTCACCCGCAGTGATGGGAGTGTTCCTAGTAGCTGCAATAACAAATAGTTGTTGAATCAGAGTGTCAATCAAGGGTATGTTAAGCATTGTGAGATACCCCGTGTGTGTGTGTGTGTGTCTGTCCACTTCCCAGTAGTGTCTTCATTCTATTATTTGCCCCCCTAAATTTACAGTTTCAAACTGAATAAACCTGGAGCTTGGCACAGGTCTTGTATTTGTGCACAGATGTGTGTGTGTGTGTGTGTGTGTGTGTTTGTGCACAGATGTGTGTGTGTGTGTGTTTGTGCACAGATGTGTATGTGTGTGTGTGTGTGTCATGGTGTGTGGTACTAAACATATACACTGGGAACTTGATTATGTTTTATGTCAAATTTGTCATTTTTATATAACAAACATATCTGTATAAATGAACTAACAGTAATTTTTAAATTATATTAAATAAAATTGTTATAGTTAACACACCCTTTCTTGTCTTTTTTTAATATAAGTTTCCTTTATATTTGAAATGTTTTGTGCTGGGATGTGACTTGAGCGACAGGCAGAGTTTGGACACTTCTCAATCCTGCAGTATGAAGACTGTCATTAGAGGCACAGAAACACGCTTCTGCTGACTTGCAGATGTGCAGACGTCGCCCGCACCCTTACACACACACACACACCAAGGGTGTCACACACCACAAGCCCGCATTTCAGAGTGAAGAATGAGGTGTACGCTTACAAAACTCACACATGCATCCCGCCCACGACTCACCGCACAGATGCAAGCAGGCTGTAGTTTGTGCCAGCACACATTCAGCATAAGGTTATGTTACTGGTCTAGATTTAGGGCTTCCGTAGACAGTGTGTTTCTGATTTTGACGTGGGTAAAAAGGTTATTAGGATTTATGACTACAATGGGCACTATTCTGCCCATACATGAAAACCTTTAGGTGTGAAATGTTTTTTTGTTCTGATTTTCACCTGTTCTGCTATCCCTACCATCACCTGGCCAAGATGTGTCAGTGAACAGGCCCATGCTATGTACTGTAAAACCTTCATGAAGATCTGTGTTGGACATTACCACTATTCAACACTGGGTGGCAGTAGATTGCCTGTTAATTTAGTTGACTGCATGCTGGTTGCGCACTCTGCAACCATCTGTCAGTGCAGAGAAGACTAACTCCCGCAACGTACATCAATTTTCAGGGCTCCAAAAGTCAGCTCTCTCCAAACGCTGAATAATGCCTATGGCCTTTACGCCTGGTACAGTCCTAAACATGACTGATGCTTTGAAGCTGACGATAAACTTCCATCGCCTACCCTTTTGTAAGAAAGCAAACTAACTTTGTGTGGGTTGGGGTGACATGGGTCCACTGTTGTCATGGTAGTTCTATAAAGGAATGACTGTGGCCTAGATGTGGTGTCATGTTGTGACCTCAGCGATGGCCTTCCTGTAGTGGGTCCTGCGTCAGTGATGCAGGACTGTCATGGCCCATGGAACACTCACTGTGTAGCCCAGTGGAATCCTTCTGATGAATGTTACTCGGGCAATTTGTTGATTTATGTCGGGAAGCAGATTTTGCTGTAGGCCAGTCTATTAATTCTTATTAGATACTCTTTTGATCTCCGCTTTTTCCTCTCCCGTTAGTTGGTGTTAACTCAGACCTCCCTCCCTCTCTTTCTCTCTCTCCTTCATTCCCTTTCTGTCATCCACTGGTGACCATGCTGTTGATATGCCTGAGCGAACCCGTGTAATTGGGCTAATTTGTAGTTCTTCTCGTTGGTACGGCTGTGTCGGTTCCCTGTTGGTGAGTGGTATCACCTGCGCTGCTAAATGCAATTGGCAGTTCAGTTGCGAGTGAAATTTGGAAGCACCAGGTGCACGCGCCTGCGTGACAGCTCGCAAAGTTGCAAACTGAAAAGCAGCTGTTGTATGAAATTGCAAACAATGTGGTGAAGTGTTTAAGGTGTTTTCCTCAGATGTTTTGCTCTTCTCAAAACATTCCTCTCTTCTAAGCATCACGTCTTAAACTGGGAGGCTTATTAAGAGTAGAGTGCTTTCTATTACATAGAACACTAGGCCTCATTGTGTATATTTACAAATGCATTGATGGAAAAAAAACAACTTGTATATGTATCACTTTTTGTCGGTGTGTGTGTGTACATACATAGCAATGCTACTGTGTGTATGGTGTACTGTGTGTGCTTGTATGTATGTATGCCTGCAATTGGTAATGCTTCTGTGCTGTGTGCATGTATGTGTGTGTGCAAACACATATGATAATGCTAGTGTGTGTGTGTGTGTGTGTGTGTGTGAGTGAGTGAGTGAGTGAGTGACTGACTGACTGAGTGAGTGTGTGCATGTGTGTGCGTGCGCGAAACAGCAGTTGGGACCGTCTTGACCCTTTCCTGTGCCCTCTATGTTTGATGAGCTGCAGAGCCCCATCCGTCAGTCTTGATCTCAGACTTCAAACACCCAGGGGCTTGGCCTTGAGATGCACAGCCATCCTCAGGCACACAGAACAGAAAGGGGGGGGGGGGGGAGGAAGAGGAAATAAGGTGAAATATGGGAATACAGCTGGGAGTTGGGGCTTTTAGATTGCAAGAGAGAGAGAGAGAGAGAGAGAGAGAGAGAGAGAGAGAGAGAGAGAGTCTTCCTCAATGAAAGTAAAGGGAGTGTATTGGGGGGTGACCACTGGAAAGGTGACCCCAGAGTTATGAAGGGAGTGTGATTCAAATGAGTGGTTTAGCTCAAGGTGTCTGTGTGTGTGTGTGTGTCTGTCTGTGTGGTTGTGTGTATATGTGGTTGTGTTTGTGTGTGTGTGTGACTGTGTGTGTATATGTGGTTGTGTGTGTGTGTGTGTGTATGTGGTTGTGTGTGTGTGTGTGTGTGTGTATGGAGACCTTACCTCTGCCTGGGTCAGTAACCACGCAGGTGAAGGGCAGTGTGTGTGTGTGTGTTTAGTGGCAAAAGTTATTGGTTGGTGCGCAGCCAACAGGAAGTATGTGTGCTCCACACACTGGTCAAACAGGAGAGCAGCAGCAGCATTTGGAGCGAGGTCATGTTATTTTGGTTGTGGGGTGAGGCAGGAGGATAACACAGTCACTTCTGTGGGCCTTAGCTCCTCACACTAATACGTTATTAAGGAAGTGGATGAGGCTGGAGTAGAGAGTGGTGTTCAGAGGGTGTCTTGGCTTTGCAGGAGTTCATGTTTCAGTTAGTGTGTACTTCTGGGGAACAGGGAGCGTCTTGGAATGCAACAGAGTTGTTGCCAATAGCATATGAAAGCATGCTTGATAAACTTTCTGCAGGTGTGTCTTGTTTAATACGCTAGTAAGTCTTCATGTTGGTTTTTTTGTCTCCACGTGCCTGTGTGTGTGTGTGTCTCTGTGTGTGTGTGTGTGTGTGTGTGTGTGTGTGTGTGTGTGTGTGTGCGCATCCTTAGGTGTGCAAGCGGGTGATTGTGTATAGCATGCTGAGTCTTTGACAAGCTCAAACTGCTTAGTTGTTTGCCCTTGGATGCTTTTGTATCCCCATGCAATTATCAGTTTTCTGATACCACTTGCCAGCCTCCACATTCTCTCTCTCACACACACACACACACACTCTCTCACTCTCTCTCTCTCTCTCTTACACTCTCACACACACACACACACACAAAAACACACACTCTCACTCTCTCTCTCTCACACACACAACACTCTCTCTTTCCCTCTCTCTCTTTCACACACACACACACCAGTTCCAGATGTGTTGGCTTTTTGATGAGCCTGTGCCTGCTCCCATCCAGCACTCCAAAACCCCCGCTTCCTCCCAAAATGCACACCATAACCTCAGACTCACTGTCAACCCCTCTCTCTCACACACACACACATACACACACACACACATTCACACTCCCCTTCCCTTTCCAAAACACACACAACAGCTCACAGCTGCAAACTCACTGTCAACCCCTCTAACACATATGCACGCACACACACACACACACACGTCCCCCTACGTCCCTCTGCCTCTCCCTCCACCACCCTGGGTGTCAGCAGATGAAGCAGTCTGGCCAAGCTGTCAGTCTGCTGCGGCTCCTGCGCTCTAACTGTCAGCTCGCACAGAGCAGCGGCAGTGACGGCAGCAGTAAAAGGTTACAGAGTAATTTAGCCCGACTGCCAGCTCAAAGTGCACTGACCCGGCCGCTTGTTGCTCTTGCTAGGTTGGTTTCCATTACCACAAAATTCTGCCCAATATCTCCCATGCAGTTTCACATTTTTTTTATTTTTTATTTTATTTCCATATGTAGCGGTAGCCAGCGGGTACATCTCTGTGCAGTGAGTAAACCTCCCTCCCCGACACTTTAAGTGACGTGCTGGGGACAGACACTTGCACCCACTACTAGCACGCCCGCCTTCCTTGCCCTAGGCTGCGAGTTCGAGTCCGGTGCAGGACTGTGTTTGTCCACTCAGCGCAGGTTACTCATACATTTGTGTTCTTTAAAATTAGTCAGCTGTCATTATCTATTACTCCTGCCTCTTACTCCTGTCTTTTCTCCTTTTTCTGTTTGAGTTCCCCTCATTCCTCATTCTATCTCTTTAAATCTGCTGTAAGGTTCAGCTTGTGCGTATGTAGCAGAGTGCATGTGTGTGTGTGTGTGGTGTGTGTGTGTGTGTGTCTGTGTGTCTGTGTGCATGGCTGTGTGTGTGTGTGTCTACAACTGGCATAGGTGGTTTGTTCACGGAACATGAACACAGAAATGAGCACAGAACATCAGCCCGACTGTCTCTTTGGCAGTGCAAAGGTTGTCATCTGTGCCCTTTTAAATGGATAAATATTTGATCATATCTTCAATACTGTACAGAAACCACTTACAATTGTTTGATTCAAGATTGAAGAAGAGGCATTAGTTGTTGAACTTAAAAGTGCAGTAAAAGTAGTTTGTCTAAGTCTTCTTCTGGTCGAACCTAAAACTTAACATAAAAGACGGCACCGGCATTGACCCATCATGTTACCAGAAGCAGAGGCATAGCAGTTGGGGGAAGTGTGTGTGTGTGTGTGTGTGTGTGTGTGTGTGTTGGTGGTGGTGGGGGGGATCCAGCATTGGCTGAGAGTTTTTTGAGAGTTGGAGTATATCCGTAAAGTGAAAATAAAGAGCTGTAAAGACTGGCAGGGGCGGCCCTAGCACATTTGGCGCTCTAGGCGAGCTTGACTCCTGGCGCCCCCCCCCCCCCCCCCCCCCCCTCCCTCAAATAAAAAATATTTTTTTCCCCCACGAAAACGGAATCGCAACTTTCAAACGCTATTTTGCCCTGTAAGACTGCATTTCTTTCACATAAACACAACAACGATCGCGACGATGAACAAACATTAATTCAAGAACAAATCACTGAGAAAATGTCAAGCCTGTGCTGGACTACGCTCCGGCCACTCCCCCTGTTCAACTGTTTATGGACACACACACACCACCACGTCATCTTCCAAATCGCCTAGAAATAATGTTTTCTTAGTCTTCTAAAAGTGAATCTAAAATGATATAACAAAAGTATGTATTATCATAATTTGTTAAATGTAGCTATTATGTAGTTATTAAGCATTTTGGTGTATTTGGACAGCCTGACATTTTTTTAATCCAAGATGCATAGCTCTTGATTAGTTGAATCATGTCTAATTAAACTGGCTAGCTCGCTCCACCAAAACTAAAGCTGTCCAAATGTGATTACTCAAATTTTTATGACGCAAAATGACGCAAATTGCAGTACAGCTGAACTTGAACTGATGTTTCGACTGAATGGCAATAACAAGGAACGTCACAAGTCACTGGCTAGCTAGCGTTAGCTAACTAGCAAGATTAGATATTAAATCCATTCGCTAGTTGACAATAGTTGACAATACAACACTTGGATTTTTACCAGTATTCCTCACTTGTTGACAAGTTGCCGTGTTTGGCTTCCTTAATGGGTGTGCTATGCAACGAGTAAGATATGTGTAGTGTTGTTGCACTGGCTATTGGCTTTATATGTGCGCCCCTAATTTTAATCATGTCTTTTTTTGTATAATGTAGAATAAATGGACATATCATTTTTATATACCCGCCTAAAATTCTTAAGGAACTATGTGACAGGGAGTAGGAAAACTTTCAATGATAAGGTACATCTTTTCTTCTTAACTCCACTAAAGTGCGGGGGGCAATTCACGCATTTGTGAACGTTTTCTTATCTGGAATTCGTTCTAGGCTAGAACAGGATTTAAGGATTTACCTTTCTCCTTGGCACGTTTCTCTTCTTCTTCCTTTATTTTCTTCTTAAATTGCGCCCCGGATGGCTTTTGCCTCTTCATTATTTTGTTCTTCAAAGTTTCTTGAACACACACACTCTAACCACACGCCTCACTGTGCTAGCATGTTCTGACAACACCAAGGACGTACGTACCCCTTCCCTAATTCCCTAATTTTACCCTAATGTTAGATTTTTTTTTTATGTCAAAATATTGGTTGGAGATATAGAAGGGGGCGCAAAAAAAACTCTGTCCAGCAAAACAAAACACAATTCTTGTTTTTTTTTGCTGGGCGCAGTTTTTTGCGCCCCCCTCTGAGTGGCGCCCTAGGCGACCGCCTATACCGCCTGTAGGAAAAACCGCCCCTGAAGACTGGCATCCAATCCGATTAGCTTAGAACTGCTACAGAGAAACGTCATACATTGACTTTCATAGCTTTTTGTTTTTACTGAGTGGCCTTGTAACGCGATCGCACAATGCAACTTCAGGTTATTCACATACCATACGAATAGGTTAAGATTTTTCAGGGGCCTCACAATTTCTAGCTATAGCCGTGCCCAGAAGTATTAGGCCAACGTTAACCCCATGCTTTCCACATCTCAAACCTCATAGAGTCTTCTCATCCAGGAAATGATCAACAGACAGATGTCCCAGTGAAGATGTGATGCGTGTCTACGAGACGCCATGAGAGACAGATGCGATGCGTGTCTACGAGACGCCATGAGAGACACCGCGGTCACAGACTCACTCTTTCAGAAAAATTGTCCACAGGAAGGGATCTCTTCGCCAGATGGAGCTTGCTCAGTCTTGCGTAGAACACGTGCTGGAAGAATATAAACTGTGGCCGGCTGTATATTTTCAAAAGGAAGTTTGCCGTTGATTCAGTTTGAGCCGTTAGTGAATAAGGTTGTGTGTGACGGTACAGGTTGCGTCACGATGGCGACAGACATTGTTGACGTTGGCCATGTCAACCTGTGAACATCTGCAAGTTCTCCCAGGGAATCTGGGTGCTGGCCATAAATGCGGGACATAAACATGTGCCTTCCAGAGTCTTATTTAATCTTTCTTTTTGTCACTTCTTAAGAATGTGAGGCACTGCTCGTCATGCAGCTGCTGTGGTACCGGAGAGGTGTTGCTTTGGTTTTTCGACACCTCCTCTGCTGTGCTTTGGTTGTCAACGCCCCTGTTTTCTTGAGTTAAAAGTTGCAGAGCATTTTTTTCCTGACCCCACGTTGTGCTCTGCTTGAGCTCTTGTCAGCTTGTCCTTGAACTTTTCCCTCCATATCCCTCTCACTCCCAAAACAGCCTGAGCCTCAGAGAAAACCCTCACTTTGCCAGTCGTCATCCTGAGAAGACCGTGGCCGTTTACTAAAAGTCTAGCACTGTACTGAATATTCTGCTCATAAAAGAAAAACCCAAGGCAGACTGAAGCACCATCTGGACTTGGCGTGTGGAGCGTTTCTGTGAATGAGACATTGTAGTTGACACTAAATAACCTTGTACGTTCTTCTCCCACCACTTCAGGAAGCCCGGGCCAAATCTCATTTTCTGACAGCGTGCCTCTGTAATCACACAGCGGGAGGAATGTGTGTGTTCTCGGGGATTAGGGGAGAGCCGAGCGGCGGTAACAGTAGGCAAACACTCTGCCGCTTCCCAGCATTGCCCTCCTCTCGTTTTTTTTTTTTCTCACCACAAGGGCAGTCCAATCGCTTGCATACGTCGTGAGTAAATACACATAGCATATTTCAGAGCGCAGGTCTTTTCCCCAGTCTGAGGGTTGTGCGGTCGGGCATAGGATAGAGTAATTAGTCCTGGATATGTTTTTTTTTCTTCCCTCCAGCGGATCTACGTCCCTCCCTCCTCCCTGGCGACCCAGCAGTCCTGGGAGCCCAGACGAAACAGACGGTCGGAGCCATGCTGAGCGATGCCTCAGCAGGCCGGAAGAAAGAGACGTGTCCTCCGCAGACCTCCCGGGAGGACTGGCCACAAAAGGTCCCAGTTCGTTAGCGCTTAGCATCGCACGCTGTGACGCAAAGAGGCACACCATGCAGAATTGATTTGAGGAGTTTTGGCATTAGGCAACTGCTAACGTAACTTGGCCGATTCCCAGGAATTTGAGATGGTTGTTTTTCCACTTATTAGATTAGACGCATGCATAAGAAGGTCATGTTTTTGAACTTCAGATAACCAGTTCTCCAGCCGCCCACAGCCGGCCTCGTTTACATGGCAACAGCACTTCCATCTGATGGCATTCAGCTGTGCTAATTAAAGTCCACCTCAGGCCTATTGTGCTGCTACTCCTGGGGCTGTGTGACGGCACATTTAGGACAGATCAATGAAGAAGACAGTATGACACTGAAAAGTTTAAATTTAAATTTAAATTTAACTGGAAAAAGTCAAATCACCCAACATGATGACTCAACACTCTCGATGCTACGTGGTCAATGACAAACTTGACATTAAAATGAATCAAATAGAAAAAGCTATATAGTAGCTGTAAGAGTATATGTGCCACTGTGTATCATTCACTGTGTATCATCAAGCAGAACAGCTTTAGTTTGTTTTGGATGTTGGGAGCTCAGACTGTCTGTCTGTGTCTAGGACTGATGCCTTCTGTGCTGTGGATTTGGGTATTCAAAAGAGTGCTGATTCAAGGTCTACTGCAAGTCAGACACCTTGAGATGTGTTTGGGTACACCCTCATATGCATCACCCCCCTTTCTCTCTCTCTCTCTCTCTCTCTCTCTCTCTCTCTCTCTCTCTGTCTTTCAGAAATGAGTCAAGTCTTTTTTATATAAACATATATATGTACATATATATAGCACATTTAAAAACAACATTAGTTGTCCCTAAGTGCTTTACAACCATATAATTCAAAAACAAAGACAAATTAAAGAGGTAATAAACTGAAATATAATAACAAAAAATGGAGGACATTAAAATTATGGGGGACCACAGAGACATTCAGTGGAAAAACAGCAGACAGCACAGAAACTATTTTTTAGTTGGGTGCCCTCCAGCTGCGTCACTGGAGAAGAGAGAGAAAGAAGGAGAAAATAAATAATACCCCATCAGACCAGCATACTCATTCTAGTAGGGCCTAGTTGCATATGCAACCTGGCTAGCTATAATTTAAATTAATCAATAACAAAAAATGCACTCATTCAAGGCACAATTCACACAAAATGACCAACAGTATAGAAACAAGTTTTTTTGTTGGGTGCCAGATGCCCACTAGGTGTATCACAGGGGAAGAGAGCAAAAGAAGGAGAAAAGAAATTATACTACTTTTGGCCACTTTTCTGTTGGCCCCATGTTGGGTGACGCTGAGAGAGTTTGAACCAGTCCAAGGAGAGACAGAGACAGCTTTCAGCGATCGTGCCCTGTGCAATAGATGGAAACCTGGGATCACATCCAGGGTTCACCCAAAATGGTCAAACTCATCCTAAAAAAAAACATCACTCCTCGCCTGGCCAGTCAGCTTCAGGGCAGAGGTAAAGATGTGCGACAATCAGCTAGAGAAAGATTGGAAACATCTTCAACAGCTGACTCAAATTAGCACTGCCTCTTGTCTTTCTTGTTGTTGTCCTTACTACTATCAGATCCACACAGACTGCAGAAAAGCCATCTGCGCTCTGCTGGAGGTGCAAAGGCCAGCGTTCTCCTGGGTCCTGTCTTTCATGTTCGTCATCAGAGGGGCCTGTGAAGTGGAGAGAAGGAACACGAGCATATAGGTCAGGGGAAAAGGGGAGGAATGACGATTGCTTAGGCCGAAACGCGTCTGTGGATAAATTGGTCAAAATAAATATGCAATGAGACAAGCTTGAGAGTGCGTTTTTTTCTACTTTAAGTTTGAGGAATGAATGTTGCCATAGGGCCAGAGGCCTTAGAACCCCTCTTGTGACCAAAACAAAAGAGACATAATCTCCCTCTACGTGCCTTATACCAATAGCTTGTCAGCTTCTGGTGCTCTCGTGTCTATTTGCCAATGGATAGGAAAAGCGATTGTGGACACTGGAGCTACTTATTCACTAATGCAAGAATCCCTTTGGAAAAAAATTGCCTGCCCACAGGAGAAGTTGAGACCCTGGGTTGAAGGACCTTTGTATTTGGCCATTGGAGAAGCCACCAATCCGTTGGGTGGGATAGATCTAAAAACCCAGCTCCATGGCATGGCTGTCCCCCTTCCTGTGGAAATTCATCCAGCTTCATGCCTGGCCTTTGCTGTTGTCCTAGGCTTCGATTGTATGCACTTCAGTGGGCTTCAACTCTGTATTAGAGATCAGGCTTACTACCTGACTCCGACTTCCTCCCTTCCTCATCATTTCCAGCATGGTACAGCAGATGTTCAAAATCTCAACTCTAAAGAACGGGGAAAAGCAAGAAGACATCCTGCTCTAAGTCAAATACTTCTGCTCTGCTGACAGCTGTTCTTCCTTTTGCCCTGGACACAGCCGAACCCAGTGCTTCTTTATACAAATAACAATTGAGAATGTTCAAAAATGAAAGCATGTTCTATATGCTCAACATAATGTTCCAATTAAACGCCCCACAATCTTTCCCCTACCAAACAGGCCATTGGTCAGGAACCACTCCATGATATGCGGGTTCAGGTCATTGTTCTGGAACAACTCAATGACAAGCTGGTTCAAGGTTTTGAAGGTAAAGAGGTCCAGTCCCCTAATTATGGTTGGTCTTCTCCTGATTGGTCTTCTCCAAAAAAACATGGAGGACATTGATTCTGTGTGGATTACAGACATTTGAACGCCATCACAGAAAATTATAGAGAGCATACCCTTTGTCTTCTATCCAGGAGATTATTGATTCATTAGCAGGAGCCACTGTCTTTACAGACCTGGATCTAAATAGTGGTTACTGGCAGGTTGCCATGGATCCTCTTAGTAAGCCAATAGCATTTGTCACCCCTGCTGGGTTTTCCCACGTCAATATCGTGCTGTTTGGTTTAAAAAAATGCACCTGCCACCTTCCAACGACTTCTGGAGATGTCTTGGGGGAGTTGAGGGGTCAGATATGTCTTTTTTATGGAGATGTTTTGGGGGAGTTGAGGGGTCAGATATGTCTTTTTTTTTATCTTGATTCCAGTTCTGCACAACAGTACCCTCAGTGCATTGCAGCAGGTCTATAGCAGGACAAGCTGGAAATGGCTGGACTCACTCAGAATCTTAAAATGTGTAGTTTTTGTTTTTGGGACACATTGTTACTCCCCAAGGTATCCAACCAGATCCAGATAAGATTGCTGCCGTGATAAAAATCCCCCCACCAACGTCTCTTAAGGAAACAAAACGCTTTCTAGGTATGGCAGGATGGCATCACCACTTTGCACCAGGCTTCTCCAAGGGGACGGAACCCCTCAATGCCCTAAAAAGAAAGGGTGCCAGGTTTACTTGGAATGATGCATGCCTACACTCCTGACCACTCCACCAGTTCTGGGTGATTTCAAGCTTTCACCTGCACTTTGTAGATTATACTGATGCCACTGAAAAAAGACAGAGGGGCAGGCCTTACCCAGCAGACCAGGGTTGACACTGAGGAAGTGCTGACTCTAAAATTGATTCTCAATTTCCAATAAAACAGTAATTTGATTCCCTGGGCTTCCCACCTACAGAAATTCAATCTCATTATGGAATATCGCAAACAAGGAAAACTCAACATTGTTCCAGATTGTCCTGCCTTGTCCCACACATCTGAATCCACCGAGTATTCTCCAAGTTGTAACACCTTTTAGGCTTCTTCTCGTGCCAAAACACACATTAAATGGGTAAACCTTATCTGGTGTTCCCCCTGGATGTGTGAGTGTGGAAGGCTCAGCAAACTGATCCTGGTTTCATAGAAATTCATTAGAGCCTGTCACAAGTACGTTCTGTGAACATTCTGTATGTTGGAGAACAACGTTTATCTAGGAACTGTGGAAACAGTACATTACAGATTATATGTCCCCTCCAACCTTAACAATGTAGTCATCCAAGCTTACCATGATTCACCTGTCAGTGGACATCTTGGAGTTTCTAAGACCTATTCTCATCTGAGGGAATTCGTATACAGGCCTGGAATGTGGAAACTGGTGAAGAAGTTCACACAGGAATGTTCCAACTGTATAAACCAGATGTTGGTCGCCCTGCTAGAAAACAGACCAACAGATCCAACAGACCATGGTTCATAAAACTAATGTGATGCTGGGCATTGATATGAAGAGCACATCCAGGAATGAATATCTTTTAGTTGTGGTAGACTACTCTTCCTGGGAGGAGCTTTTTCATTTTCGATAGGCCACCCCCTCTGTAATCTCTCAAATTATTCGTAGGCCCAGTTCTGTTTTCCAGGGTTTCTTTTCAACTTGGGGAGTGATGTCCAAGCTTACCACTTAGTACATAATAATAATTGTCAGACTTTATTTGCACAAGCGACACACTGTGATATATGGAGGCGACACAGGACACACAGGACACACACACACGCCTGAGGTCGCTGTGAATTTAGCCTCTGCTTTTTCCCATCCCGGACTGTCCTTCCTCCAGGACCCCAGGAGCAGTGGGCAGCTTTTAAGCTCCCGGGGACCAAGTGAAGTGAACCGTCTGTCTAGGTCAGGGACGGACGAAGAGTGTTCTGTTCTTTTGCATGTTTTTTCTGTTGGGGTTCTTAGTGGAGGAAACCCCTTGTGAACACGGGGAGAACATGCAAACTCCACACAGAAAGGCCCGGGAGATAGCCCACCTGAGCACTGAAGGTCTTGGGAGGACCTGTCCCCCAGAGTCAACAGCGTCCCATGCAGGAATCGAACCTATAACCTTCTTGCTGTGAGGCGGCAGTGCAAGCACCTGGGTCACCGTACCACCCTCAAACTAATTCCACTGAACGGTTCAACTGCACTCTGACAGCCATGATTGCCATAGTCGAACAACATAACAAATGAGATCAGTATCTGCCAGAGTTTCGCTTTGCTCTTAATAGCGCTGTACAGGAATCAATTTGTATCTCATCTGCTGAAGCCTACCTTGGGAGGCATCTGATTGGACCCATTGACAGAGTTCTGCAAGTCTCCACTTCTCCTCCAGAGTCTCCAGCATATGATGTCATGCATCAACAGAAAAACATGGAATTGATTGAGGATAACAGGGTTAGAGGCTAGACTACAATACAAATCGCAGGGATGTACCTTACAAATCTCAGGACAGGGTATGATCCATAATCATCCTCTAAGGCCTCTGAGAAGAATTCACAGCCAAACTGGCCCCATGTTGAGCACCAAATCTATAGTGGAAAGACAGACGTCAGGACAGGTCTCTTTCAATAGACAATAAACCCTGTCATCTGTTTCAAAGATAAAAGTCCCATATACAACGCAAAGACATCAGTTTTCAATGCTCACTTTTGTAAACATGATGCAAAGAACATTTCCAATGTTCACTTTAAAAAAAAAAAAAAACACACAAAAACTTTAGTGGATGATTTGAGACGACACACACAGAGCCGTAATGGAACACTTTTTCATGTAGGCCAATGGTGGAACAGAAAAGAGAACAAAAAGAAACAAGAGAGAAGGGATCTCTGCAGATCCAGTCACTCATTAAAAAAGCTGGCCTATTTCGTGAAGATATCCCTTCCTCCAACAGATACAGACAGACACTCACGGGACGGGATGGTTGCCAACCACATAAACAGAGTCTCAAACAGGAGGGAGATTAGTGAGTAGAAGCCAGGAGGAAGTGTGAGGAGCCACGGGGTTATTATCCACAACGGTTCAACAAAAAATCTTTTTTTTTTTAAGGGGCCGCATATAAACGTATAACACTGACGCACTAATTTAAGACAACGGAGAGCACACACCTCGTTGACTGCAGGAAATACAAACAGTCGCCTCAATATTCCTCACCTTAGCAGTACCACTACCCAGTTCAATCGCAGGTAACCAATGATGTTCCGGCAATTAAGAAAGCAGAGGAACGACTTTTGTAATGGAAGAAAATAGAGATAATAAGATAAACTAGTATGAAAGATGAATATTCATCAAAGACATAATAAAGGGAAAGGAAAATAGTAGGCCAAGTTATTTAGCACATACTATTAAAGACACAATTAAAGTTAACAAGCGGGGCATGATAAAGGCTCTGTGACATACGCCACAGACACTGGGGAGCTCCATTAAAAACTCTTTCAGAGAGAGCATTCATTGTCACAGTGTGGGCTTGTTGGTCTCCTGGCGACATAGTGCAGATGTTCTTCTTTCTAATCATCACAGATTTGTTTGAAGGACGGTGGGTGTGTGCCTGGATGTGAAAGGAGTGACAATCTTCTTCCTGTGACCATGGAAACGGAGACTGAGGAAATTCGATGCATAATGGCATGGACAAACTCAGTTGTACACACACCAGGACACACACACACACACACACACACACACACACCATGCTGTTGCCCTCACATACATAAACCCACCCTCCCACACACATACACAGATGTAGGATACATATACATGCTTATACAACCACTAGCACAAACAGATGGACTATTAGACTTTGATTTTGAGACATACATACACGCACTCTTACAAAAACATTGAACATGTGTACATAGACGCACATATTGGAAGTTGCTTTGGATAAATCCAATGAATGAACCAAAGCATATACATCTTGCAAAAATATCTTCTTTCTCTCACACGCACACACACATGCACACGCACGCACACAAACACACAAGCAGTCAGTTTCTTCATTAATGTACAGGCATGTATTTAAAATGCAATCAGCGCAGTTAATTAAACCCCCAATATATTTGAATCCCTCCTCCCACACCCATAAACACATGCAGGCTTATACAACCTCTAGCACAAACACACCATACTATTGCAAATTCATATTTAAGCATGCTCACACACATATATGTACACAGAGCCTACATGCTTTTGAATACATATACATACAGTATGGGTGGGTATGTGTTCACATTGTATGCAACTTAGCATTTAGCATCTGCTACTAGCAAATGATAAAACGGAAATGTAGACAAAATACCAACTTAATTATCCATCTAAAGGTAAAGGTCAGGTATTTAGCAGATGGTTTTGTCCTGCAGCGGTCGGAAGCCAAACCCAGGTCAGAGCAGCTCAGAGCAACGCTAACCACTGCACCACCAACACCACATCTCTGACGTCAACACCACATCTCTCTCTCACACACACACACACACACACACACACACACACACACACACACACACACACACACACACACACACACACACACACACACACAGCAGTCAGTGTCACCATTCATGCACATACAACCGTGTGGAATGCAATCAGTGCAGTTAAGGAAGCTCTTTCCACGGAGGGGGCTTCATTATCTTTTCTGCACTCGTTCCTCTCATCCCTCTGTCCTCATATTCCACCCCCTTCTTAGCAGTCAGAGCCAGTCCTCCCCCTCCTCTCTGTGTGACCTTTAACCTTTTTCTCACCCTTCTCTCCTCCGACACTCATTTCCCCACCTCCAATCTGTTGTCGGCGCCGCAGGGAGGTTTCTCTCCATCTCTCCATTCCTCTTCTCTCTCCTCCCTCCATCTCTCCCTCTTTCTCTCTATGTCCATTTTCTCTGTTTTTTACTGACTCTCATTCCATCTCTGTCTGTCTCTACGTGTGCATTTTTATTTCGTTATTAAATGCCAAACTAGAGTGTGATGGCAGTCAATCAGTCAGCACACACACACACACACACACACACACACACACACACACATATAAATATAGCGGCTATACTAGTGCTGTAAACATGGTGATAGCTTAAACAGGCATAACTATTTTATTGACCAGTGACAAAATGGTGGGAAATAATCACTGAACTATGGCATCTTAACAGCATAGTAATATGTTGAAAAACTAAAACCAGATGATGAAAGATCTGAACTCAGATAAACAGAGAAGAGTGCACGACACCTCCAGCTGCCCCTCGACCAGCTGACCATCAACAAACCTCAGGATATTGAGGACGCTATCCTCAGGGGACTGTGAGCTAATCACTAATAAATCACACACACACACACACAGAGACACACGCACACACATACACAGTCCAGGCCTGCAGGTTCCAAGAAGATAATAGCCATAAAGAAATCTACGCCAAAGCAATTTCCTGCCATGCCTGATCCTCGGGCAACAGGCCTGTGACAAGTATGACCTTGGACTGACCCCAGTGGATGTCTGAGCACTCGCTGTAATCTCAGCCCTGCTCATCCACCCAACATACCTGCCTCACCTTCTTAAGTCGCTACCGCTAATGCTATGGCTTAGGGCAGTAAATAAACAAACAAACAAATTAATTTTTAAATAGTCAAACAGCAGATCATTTTGTTAGTGAATATCTGCTGCATGTGATGATCCCAGATGCAAGCACGCCAATATCTACCACAATGCTGAGGCCTTTAGTCATTTCAATCTGAAAACGTTTTTAAACCTCTAAATCTAAAATTGTATTTAACGAAAAAAATGTCTTGATCCAAGCTCAAATGAATAGATGTGAGGGGCCTTGGCTTTGATGTGGTGTGTGTTTGTCTTTGAAAGAGAGAATACACACACGGGCGAAGGACATGCTTATCTTAAGGCCCCGTCACACCATGACGTTCTTGTCAACGTTCTATGAAGTTAGAGGAAACGTTGGTAATGGTCCATGGTCGCACCAGAAGAGCGTTGTGTGAAAGCTGGTGAACGCTGTAATCGTCAGTAATCGTCGGTGATCGGCGGTGATCGGCGGAGAACGCTGGTCCGAAAATAAATTTTTGAACATGCACAAAAGTTCTCATGGAGACCAGCGTTCTTCAACGTTTAATTTAAACGCTGGAGAACTTTAGTGGAACGTTTTATTAACTTTGCACGCGTTTGGCTATTGTAGTCACCCGAAATAACTTATGTGCGCAGCAATCCTGAGACGTGATTTTTAGTTTGGACATGCCTACTAACGTCCTCTTTGATCCCGGGAAATTTGAGCACCTAACCCATCTCTCATACAAAGATATCGGCAAAAGTTTTTTCACCAAGGGAAGATCTTGATTTTATCATGATTCATGTCCCTTCTACAATGAATATGTCATTAACCATACGTGATCAACAAACGCAACTTACATCATTGCAAACGTTATTCTGTGCACTATAAATCTACATATTCCATGCTATCATGTCATGCAAGGTCATTGCATAATCTAGCGAAAAGCAGAGTGGAGGGTATATATGCTTGCTTGAGCCCAGCATGAAGTAGATGTACTGAACTTGAACATATCTGAGCACTGTTATAGCTGGTGCTGTTCCATGGCAGATGGATATGATATGAAGACTCTTGTGACATGGACAATGTGTGTGGATGTGTTGATGTTTTCTAATAATAAACATTGAGAAACACAAATTCAGTGTCAAATTTAAATCATTTATTTTAATAACATAAAACCCCAGGAATAACGCCTGTTATTTCGTAAATCACAGTAATAATAACAGTAAATCTTCGTCCGAAGACATTGCTAGTGAAAGAGGCTTTGTATTCTTCTTACTTTCAGCAGAATTTATCATCTTCTTACTTGCAGCAGCGCTAGTAGCAGACACGTCAGCACACGTTTGTCGCGCACAAGTGACACGTCACAGGTCGCGGTTACGTGCTCCTCATGCGTGAGTCCCACGCTAGTAGTCATGCGTCAGTCCTACGCTATTCTTTCGTCAAGTCACACGCCAGATGTGTCCACCTCGCCCTAGAACGCTCGAAATTGAACGATTAGAAGGTTCAGAGAACGTTGACCAGAACGTTATGGTGTGACGGGGCCTTTACATTGATCTGCTCTGATCGACTGGTGAGTTTTGTCACATACACATAGTCAACATATGCATGTGTGCAGGGACGTGCACAGGAATTTTGAAGGGCCTTTGCTCTGCCCTGGAGAGAAAGGGCAACACGTTCATTTTTTAAGTAACCGCCACCGCCACGCCCCCTCCCCCTGCACGCATATTCTGCCAAATCACTTGAAACTGTAAAATTGTCGTTGTCGATCACTAATCGCCGCCGCCACGCCCCCCCCCCTGCGCGCATATTCTGCCTATATCACTTAAAACTGTAAAATTATACATTCCGTGATTTTTTTTATACTATTTAAAAAAAATAAAAATTCCTTCTGAGGGGCAACTTGAGTCGAGGAGGGCAAACGGGCAGTTGCCCGGGCCACCTTTGCCCCCTCCTGTGCACGTCCCTGCATGTGTCCATTGCTATCACAGTGGGGATATAAACACACACACTTTAAGCCTAGAGAACGATCATGCACACTCACACATTTTAGCACACTCAACATCAGCATGTAAGGCTCTAAGTTTCGGGCCGATAACTTTTGGATCTTAAAACACAGATGGACTTTTAGTTTCAATTACTCTGCAGTAATTGACCGATCGCCAGGGCCCTGCCCCCTTAGTTACTGTTGCTACGTCCGACACAATTCCCGGAACTGTCAAGCCAAAAGCCATGGCGAGTACGGGGACAAGCGCTATAGCTGTCAGTGTCAGGCAAAAGGGACTGCAATATGCAGTGGAAGGATATATCCAAAATATTAAGATCAACAACGAAGTGGAGACAACAATAAGAGAAGGAAAAGCACACAGGTCTCAATAAAAAAAATGAGAAACCCCACGACCTCTTCTTTAAATGCAACCAGCACAGCCTTGTAGACTAGTCATGTTATTTCACCACTGGGTAAGATCTGTATATAATATTTCAAGCTAGCTAATAACCTACAAGGATTCTTTTTTCTTATTATTTATTCCGTCTCTGGCGAGAGACTCTGGAGGTATCTATCTATCTAGCTAGCTAGGATGGTGACAATCAAGAGAACAGTACAGTAACGTACCAGTGTGGATCAAGATAGCTGCTAGTAATGTTATTGTTCAGGGGATGTGTGTGCATGTTGCTGAAAGTATTTCACAGTCACTGTAGTGATAACTTGCTTGTAAAATGATGATCCTGATGTAATGCTATGGCTTTGTATCAGATCGCCAGGTTATTGCTCTCAGGTTGTGCCTTATGCATACCTTGGGATACTCAGAAGTAGGTTGCCCATTCACAAAATGCTACAAAGATTAAAATTAAAAAAACTTCATAATGGCCTTTTGTTCAACATTGATACAGTATGTTTAGCTCGAGCTAGTCTCTCCAACTAAAGTGTTAATGTTAAAATCAAAATGTTAATGTTACTGTCTGTAAAATTGCGCGCTGAGCTGTCCTAGCTAGCGATAGCAAACGCCAGCAGCATAAATACAAAGTGTTAGATAAAAGTTCTGTTCAATGTTGTATCAAGCATAAATACAAAGTGTTCGTTAAAAGCTCTGTTCAATGCTGGCGTTTGCTATCGCTAGCTAGGATAGATCAGCGTGCAATTTTACAGACGGTAACATTAACATTTTGACGGTAACATTAACATTTTGATTTTAACATTAACACTTTAGTTGGAGAGACTAGTTATGTACTTGTAGTGGTAATAATACAAGTTGTCATGAACCATAACTGTTTGGGGATGTTCTCTCAACTAGATAGTTAGTTATCATACCTAGCGATAGCGTAGTTCGCTAGATAGATAGCTATCTGCAAGCAGCTTCATTTACTTTGGAGCAGACATATGTGTGTTTTTCGGTATATTGAGTTGGGAGTGGGGTCTCCCACACTGTTTAATCCACCGCCGGCACCTCCTGTGTTTTGGGCTTTGGGAATGCTGGGGAAAAACGACGCATCCCTCTAATCTCTGTATCAGAGCTACAAGTCCCGTAGGCACACTGTTTCACCATGCTGCTCAGACCTCAAAGTTGTCGGACCTTCTTCTCTTAGTAGCGGTTGCTAAGGTATGATTGGATGAGGGCCGTTCTAGGGAGGAGTTTCGCGATCGGTCAATTAGGTGCGGGTCATTTGTTTACAGAACATGCCTTTAATAACATTCCAGAGTCGCCTTGCCAACCGACACACACATCCTGGCCCTCTTATCTCTACTCTATCTCTGTTACCAGTGTTTTACCCCACAAGGGTTACATTAAGGGAAGGAAAATTGGTATTAAGGAATGAAGTCTTGTATGATTTTGAAAGATGGTTTCTTGGTCATGTTGGGTTTCATTTGAATGGTCTCAGTGCGAGTGGTGAAGTAGGTCTTAATAATACCTAAGAAATGCAGGAATCCCAACCCCTGCAGAATGCACCCCTCTGAAAGTAACAAACCCCTCCATCCATAAATAACTTGGAGTCCTCCATCTATCTATCTATCCTCATGATGTGATCCCTAGCAGTGCAAACACAGACACAATTCCTTTTGGTTATCAATTAGCCCTTATATGTAGCTGGGCTGGGTATTGAAGGGGAGATAGCAAAGGCACTTTGAGTATTCTCCAGCCAGAGAATCCCATACTTAATGTCTGTAGCCATCACCTGAGCAGCCAGTTATGTTCATACTCTTTGAATGTTTAGTATGTTTTTCTCTTCGGTACTTGGAACTGTACATTATTTTTGAATGTGTTACTGAATTAGAAACTTGCACCTGACAAATACATTCTGATTTAACAACAGTATTCATCATAATAAGTTGTAGGTATCCAGAAGAGGTAATAATATTGCATTAACAGAGCAATGGCAAATGCTGAATAACTTTCTAATTTGAGTATAGTCAGATTAATTATATTTGCAAATCTTTAATCAGATATTACATTTCAGCAAAGCGCAGAGAGGCGAACACGCAGAAACCTTCACCCACCAGTTCCATCGTTGGTACGGAAAGTGGTTCCTTACAGGCATCTGTCAGGTTCTGACGATTGACGCAAGAGCCCCATCTCTCACCATGGCAACATGACTTATAGAGACATGCCATGTGCTCCTCTGTGCCTCCTCTTAATTATGGAACCATGATTGTGTTCAGCTGCTGTGATGTGTTCATACTTTGGGGACGGAGCGGTAGAGCGCCTCATACCTGCCCTCCTGGCACCTCTTCCATCCAGATGCACCCGCGACCTGCTGAGCTTGACCCGAGGGCGCTATTGGCTTTCTTAATTAGTGTTTGTTTACCCCCGCCGAACAAAAGGGCTGGGTCAGAGAGCGGCGTGAAGAATCGAGTGGAAGACAAGAGAGGCCCTCGGAGCCACTCGAAAAACTAGAACATCGGAAAATGCTTTCTGTCGTCAGGGCAACAAAGCCAACCTTGCAAATTATTCTGCTTTTTTTTATCAAAAGGCGTCGGCGTAACAGGGACACGGCTGATACCGCGGCGCGCGGACCAATTTCTACTTATTGAGCGGCTGAAAAGAGTTTCTACCTGAAGCAGATGGCTGGGACACCCAACCATGTCCCCAAATGAAGTGGGATCTGCAGTACAGAGATTGGGGCCAAACAGTACAATGTGATTTTCACAGTAGAAACAGATTCTAGGAATCACGGTGTTTGTATGCACGAGGTGTTCTATAAACCATAGTAAAGCTGGAAATATTATATTTATTTTACATTGCGATCACAGCACTCGTGAGAGATACATCCATCTTTATATATGTAATACGGGGGTTCCTTTACCCTCTCATCTGCAGCCTCTGATAAAATTGGCTGTTATTTCCATGAAGGGAAGACGGAAGAGAGTCTCTGAGGAGATAGGTGAGCGCGTGGGCATTCATATGCTAACCACCCCACTGATCTGCCTTTGTGTGTGAGGCTCACCTCAGAGGGAATATGCTGCAGGAGAAATGGCAGCAAACAAAGATCGGGGTCCTACCATGGAGGCGTTATCATGCTTTTTGTGTTTGTGTGTGTGTGTGTGTCTGTGTCTGTGTGTGTTTGTGTGTGTGTGTGTGATTTTGCAGGTATGTGCATAAATATAAATGCACTGTTTGCATATGTACGTCAATAGGTGCAAATGCACGTGCCTGTGGACATCTGTGTGATAGAGTGTGTGCTTGAGTCTGCATGTATGTGTATGTATGCCTCAATGTAGACAATATGTTCATTTGTATGGGTATGTGATTGACCTAGTGTGTGTGTATGTGTGCATGTGCATGTTCCTGTATGCAATCTTGTTTCCTGCATAGAGCACCAGTAATAACAGAGATGGCTGTAATTACACACTTCTCTCTCTCTCTCTCTCTCTCTCTCTCTCTCTCTCTCTCTCTCTCTCTCTCTCTCCCCCTGTCTCTACATACGTGTCTTTCTCTCTCTCTCTCTCGCTCTCTCTCTCTCTCTCTCTTTCTCTCCCTGTCTCGACATACGTGTCTTTCTCTTTCTCTCTTTCACTCTCTCTCTTTCTCTCCCTGTCTCTACATACGTCTCTTTCTCTTTCTCTCTCTCTTCCTTTCATTCTCCCTCTCTCCTGATCTAAAATAGGCTCTGTAATTTACCAGCCCACGTACCAACCACAATACAGCGCTTGGAATAAATGTAGCCTGACTGACTGATGGTGCTTAATACCAGCCCCAACACCCCATCAGCAATCAGCAGCACCCAACATGCCTCCAAGGCAGTGGAAGAACTAATATTAAGTCCTTTTATGGCCCAAAATATTTTGATTGCATGCATTATGTTGTTGAATGCTCTGTAATATAATCAGTAGTGGCGTTTTAATTCTGTCCTAAGACCTGAAGGGACATGGGAAGAGACCGTACTGTTTAACATAGGGAGTGGGCTGTGGATATTGCACATTGCTTTTCAGATGGATTTTACCGGTTTTTAATTAAGCTCAATTTAAAGCTAATTCAGTTAATATTGACTTTTTAAGGTTGGCGGACTATGACGTTATGGGCATGGGGGATGGGTGTTTAATTCCATCAACAGAGGGATAACATACCCAAAGAACAAATCTATTAAAACGGTTAAATGAAAATGTGATTCATTTTGACTCAATATTTTCTCTACAACAGACTTACAAGACCTGAAGCTCTTTGTTTTGCATTACGGGTGAAAGAAAAACAGGACGGAGACAGTACATCCTGTATCAGGGTGGAAGGCAGCAGAGATATGTATGTGTGTGTGTGTGTGTGTGTGTGTGTGTGGGTGGGTGGGTGGGTGGGCCAGCTATCATGAACCGCAGGCTGTGTAAGAACAGAGCATCTCCTCTTCCATATCCTTGCTCATGGACGACGAAGGCCCTGGTGACTCAGTGTTCTGGAGGTCTCTGCGAAACACACACACGCACACACGCACACACACACACACACACACACACACACACACACACACACACACACACACACACACACACACACACACACACTCACAAACACACACTTGCCCACTTAAATAGACAAGACTGACACATACACACACACCAACGTTCCCACTTACGGAGACAAAGCCTGGACATACACACAGACACCTCTTGCTTTCTCTCTCTCTCTCTCACACACATACACACATGCACACACACACAGACACACAGTCATCTGTGCTCAACATCTCACCCCAAGTCCTAAATCAACTCAGGCTAGCGGGAGCACTAGGCATGCACTGGCACACACTGCCCAGCTCTGAATCTGAAGGGAGCTGTTCGCTGACAAAATTAACTGGCATTACACACACACACACACACACACACACACACACACACACACACACACACACACACACACACACACAGACACGCACGCACACACACACACACGCACGCACGCACACACACATACACACACACACGCACACACACACACACACACACACACACACGCACACACACAGACACCATCAGTTATCGGCTGCCAGGACAAGGAATCTGTTTGGCTTCTTATTATTTATGGCCTCTGTGGAGGCTTCAGCACCAAACTTAGAGATAGATTTTCACCCGAGAAGTGTGTGTGTGTTTGTGTGTATGGTTTGTGATGTATTTATCACGAAACAGTGCGGACTCTTGACATCTCACAAGTCATATCAGAAGGGAAATCCACAGAGTCTCTGCTTGTTGACAATGTGCAGATCAGAGCAAAGTAAGCCTGCAGCCTGAGACACATTTACATGCAGTGTGCACCCTGCAGCACAGAAGGATCTCCCCACTGCTCAAAGCCTCATCCTGACGCCCCAACACTGAAGAGTCAAAACCAGGCTTGCAAAGGAGCATGATGGAGAAAGAGACGGAGACAGTGGTTGTCATAACAATGTGAAAATGAGACATCTGTAGGACGCTGTCTGTCTTTAGGACGCTGTCTGTCTGTAGGACGCTGTCTGTCTTTAGGAAGCAAATCACACAGATGTTTTTCTGTTCACCTGCTTGGCATGTAATCTATCACCTACTCAAAAGTAGTCATCACCCTTCAGCCACACACAGCCCTCCACTGAGCTTCTCGTCAAGAGAAGTATATTACGTGTGAATGACTGTGTGTGTGATGACCACTAGGATTAGAATTAGAATGACCTAGTTAGACTGTGTGGGAACGCTAGTTCTGATGTTGAATAGAGTATGTGTGTACATATGTGTGTGTGTGTGTAGTGGGGGGGGGGGGGGGGGGGGGGGGATTTGTAAGTCTGTATATGTGAGTGGGTTTGTGTGTTTGTGTATACATGTGTGTGTATGCTTGCTTGGTCTGTGCTCTTGCAGGTAAGAGTAATGAGGACTCCTGGCTGGGGGGGGTGTTGGTTGGGGGGTCATCTCAGGGGGAGGGGGCACCATGAGGGAGGCCTGTAATGAATGCCAGCTCTGGAGTCATGCCAGCCTTGCCCTTCAGTTCAAAGAGGACAGACAGGGGGGCACAGAGGAGTCCAGGAACATAGCTATATTATTGATAAGGGGGAAAGTTTATGTGTCTGTATGTTTGTGTGTGCACACGCTTGCATGTGTGTTTTTGTGGTAGCTTGTGTGTATATGTGTGTGTATGCATAGGTTTTAGCGTGTGTTTCACACACAAACACACACACAGAGTCAAATATGGCTTGGTGAAATCCAAGGAAATCCAGTTGTCCCAAGATACTTGTAAGGACATATCCTTAAATGCTAAATGCCAAGAGAAGAAGACTGAGGATACTTGAAAAGGATAACTGACTGATATGGACCTTTCATGGCCATGGATCTGTAATGTGCTGTAATGTGTACTCCCTTGCTCTTTCTCTTTCTCTCTCTCTCCCTCTCTCTCTCTCTCTCTCTCTCTCTCTCTCTCTATATATATATATATACTGTATATATATATATATATATATATATATACACACACAAACATCTTTTTCTTAAAGCACAGACAAATACATGGTCACAGATGGTCTATTTACCTGTATGCATACATATGCACGTACACCCACGCACCCACGCACGTACAAGCACCTACATGCGCACACACGCAGGCACACTTATGCACGCACGCATGCGCACACACGCAGGCACACTTATGCACGCACGCCATAAAACCAGTGCCTGGAGATTGCCTGGATGAAAACAAAGCCACTTAAGTTCGGCTCAAGCCATGACTGACGCACTCTCTCCCCTTCAGGCCCCCACAGCTGCGTCTCTCTTTTGCTCCTTCCTCCATCCCCCTCTCTCTTTCTCCCTCATCCCCCTCTCCCTCTCTCTTTCTCCCTTTTTATGTTACTCTGTTTCCCTCTCTCTCTCTCTATCTGTCTATCTTTCTCTCTCTCACTCCCCCTCTCTCTTTATTTATCTCTCTCTCTCTCTCTCCTTCACACTCTCTGAGTCTGTCTTGGGCTGGCGTGATGAATGTCATATAAAGCAGGTAGGTGGATGGACAGGGCAGTGGGCAGGCAGGCGATCCATCTCTGCTCTGACGCTGACGCTGGTGCTGGCGCCCACCTGATACTCTGAGGAGTGAATTAATGACCGCTGTCCCTGAACCCCCAATAACCTCTGTGCCTGTGTCTCGAAAGAAAAATAAAGAACACACACACATACATACACACCTCCTGTCTCCACACACACACACACACACAGATACACACACACACACACCTCCTACCTCCACACACACACACACACACACACACACACACACACACACAGATACCCTCACACACACACACACACACACACACACACACACACACACACACACACACACACACACACACACAGATACCCTCACACACACACACACACACACACACACACACACAGAGATACACGCACACATAAACTGGGAAGACGGATGAAGCTTATTGGAGGCTAGCATCAAATGTAGCGTATACAGCAAGTGCTTGCATTCTCGGCACTCTTAAAATGTCATCTCAGGCACAGAGGACATTTATTGCCACTGCTGTGCACCCCTAAAAATTGACCTTGGAATATAGGATCAACCACCAGTCAAGCCTACACATCCACAGAGTGTGTTTAGAAAGACCTTTTAACCTGGAACATCCGTTTTTGTGGAAATGTTTGTATGCCTTGTGTGACGAAAGTTTAAACCAGGCCAGCCTTGCAAGCAGGATGATTTTGGCAACCGGCGAGGCTTCTCGCATGAATCTCGCATGAGAGAATCATCTGCCTTTGTTCCGCTAATCTCCTATCTGCTTCACAGGGACGCCAGAATAGCGCAATTACCCTTTTGTGTCTCTTCAGCAGTTCCATCACTCCCACTCTTTCAGTAACCCCCCACACACACAATCCACCCCAACTCTCTGTTCTCTGCGTTTTTCCGTTCCACGTCTTCCTTCCTGTCACCCATCTGCCCACCTACTCCCTCCTTCCCCCCAGCAGCAGCTCCACACCTCTGGGCAGGGCACATCATTACCATCGCCGATCCTCTGGGAGGGGATGTGCATTAAAGGGAACAAATAGACCGTTTCTTAAGGCGTCGCGTCACAGACTCAGAGGGAGTGAGCGAGTACCACAGCTGCACTGGCGCTTAATGTATTTTTAATCACCGCTGCACTCCAGCAAACTGGAGCATTTAGGGATGATTATATCCAATTGAGAGAATGCTGTCCCGTCCTCCTACCTCCTTGGGCTCTTCTTATTTGCAATCATAAGAATGGGTGAGTTTGGCATGAAGAGTCCTTATTAAACAGGAGCATTTCATTTGAGTTTATGGTACGATTGGCCTACTGTACCTCCTGTCTTTTCTCTTTCTCTCTCTCACACACACACACACACACACACACACACACACACACACACACACACACACACACACACACACACACACACAAGAAGGGAAACGTGGACATCCCGACATGGTGGGAAAGCTGAGAACAGAGGATGCTGGGTAAGCTGAAAGCGCTTTAGGGAATGGACCTTCTCTCTAAAGTGGAACTGTGTATGTATGTGTGTGTGTGTGTGTGTGTGTGTGTGTGTGTGTGTGTGTGTGTGTGTGTGTGTGTGTGTGTGTGTATGTGTGTGTGTGTGTGTGTGTGTGTGTGTGTGTGTGTGTGTGAATCTGTATGTGTGTGTGAGAGAGAGGGTATGTTGTAGGGTGAGCAATAAAATGAGGGCTTTCCGCTCTGACAAACTGTCCCATGGTCCTTAGCTGGAGCTATAGGCTCTCCCATAAGACATGCAACATTCATGGTTCATAGCAAGGGTTTATGTAACATAAACATGTGTGTGGGTGAGAGAGTATGTGTGTGTGTGTGTGTGTGTGAGAGAGAGAGAGAGAGAGAGAGAGAGAGAGTGTGTGTGAGTGTGTGTATGATTTGGCATCAGGCTAGTAATTCTCATGGCATAATGTTGTCTGGAAAGAACGACGTGTCCCCAAACATCACAAAGCCACATCAATGATGTGTTGCTTGGCGAGAGAAATATAATCTACCGTCAGATCTCATATCCTACCCGACTGAAGTGTGTTGTCTGGTTACTGACTTACATGACATAGAAAATGACACATAAATATTATCACTGAGAGCCAGGAATAAAAAAAAAGTCTGTAAAAAGTATATATTTTTGCCTAGTATATACAATAACATTTTGTTAACACACATTATGATGACCCCTTTCATATACAGTAACATAGAAAAATATACATTTTATTTTATAGGTTTTACATATGACCTACCTTGCATGCTGGAGAGAATTATGCCATTTTAGTATGAAATGTATATGCAAGCGCTTTACCACAGATCTATCATGCAAATATTGTACATGTATTGTATGATTCCTATATATTTTTTTTTTTACATATGAGGTTACTGCTCCTACGCTGCACCCCCCTCTTACTAATAGCCATTTCCACAAGATATCATAACTGCCACAATACAAATGAGAATGATATTACAAGAGGGATTACATCTCTCCCCCTTGAGAAGTAAAGGTCACATTTCCTGTTGTGGAAATTAGAATCTTGTCTCTTCTGCGGCAGGACATGAGAGGGCTGGATTCAGGGAAGAGTTCAGCCCTTCAGATCTCATTCTGGATGCAGCATCATTTCTGCACAGACACAGATCTCCACATGCCTAGCATACGCAGTTTTTATTCACTCTCCAGCTGCCTCCGGTCCAGTAACTTGATTGGGTTAGAGGCATTCCATAAGAGGTGATATACACATATATTCTACAGACAGCAGATGGACATTTTACAATGTTGCAGGGCAGTCTGCTACACTGCTGTTGAGAACATGTTTGTGCTTATGAGGTCAACCTCTGAAATGACTAAGCCTATAATTGTTGAGGCATCTAAATAAATGGTCAAATAAATCCTTTATTTTAGGACCTTGATGAAAAGTCTTGTTTATAGGACTGTAGCACATAATTCAAATGTTACACTCATGTTTGTGCTCTTGCACTGTGGGCCTTGAGACGATAATGGATTCAGGACTCTATTTACTCTGGTATATCTATGATTGAGTCATAACCATGCTGATATACAGTATAACAGCATGTCTTGTTGTGTGATATTGTTTATGTGCATACACAGCTACATACAGATGTATCACTACAGCATATGCATTTATTCATGTTTCCTTTTTCCGCTCTGTCTCTCCTACTTTCTTGTCCAATAACTGTGACAGAGGTGAGTCTCGAGGAAACTAATTCACAAAGTTTGATATGATGCATACATGTAATTATGATGCAATTATCGGTACAATTAGGTTGATATATGGATCGACTGATTGACTTTGCGCAGCAAAATACTGCTCAGGTTGGTGAGGAGACGTTCCTCATTCCACACTTCTAGTTTTATTAGATGGAAAAATGATTTGAATAAATGCTCTTTTAATAGCACCACAATAGTAGCAAATTAAGACAGCGGTAGAAGATATCCCCATACTATATTTTCATACTTTGATAAAGAGAACTTAAATGAGTTCACTGCCGTTTCCATGGTGAGCACGTGGAAAGTGAGTGAAAGTTCAGACTGTGACTAATCATCATGTTGATTATGTGCTCACAGTGGAAGCGTGTTAAGGAAATATGAAACCACTGATGAGATGTAGGATCTCTCACCACAGCACAATGGGGTGCAAATTAGGGTGGTCAAATCAATCTGATGAATTCATTATGTCTTCAATCATCCTCATACTTTCCTATAATGATTTCAATTGCAAAAATTGTGGATTGGAAATCTGGTTTGCCGTCTCTGGTTAAGAATACAGCAAAATACCTCCTGGGTGACATTGTATGGAGGAAGATGGAGGTGGGAAGGAATGATTTATTGCTACTGTGGCAAGGGAAATAAAGAAGGCATGGAGAGTGTCCATTTGATGAACACTTATTCAAAATCCTATAGGACTAATGCTGAACCTCTCAGTCAGATTTAATTGTTTTGTTGTTCACGTCCCTTGATGGGTTATCATAGGACTGCATTTTAATAACGAATGATAATCCTGTGGACTGTGCATTTTATGAGCCGGCCTAGCTAACATAAGGGAGCCGTTTTAATGCACTTGAGATGTAAAGAGCAGACCGTATTAACATTGACATGATGACATGATAATCCTCTGGGAGGCATTTTGTGTGATTTGATTGAGCATCGATGCAGTAAACTTGTATCATACATACGGGATTACTCCCTAGCCCCTCAACACACACACACACACACACACACACACAAGCACACACACACACACATACACAAACACAAACACACACACATATGCATATGCCAGGTGCCGGGTGCTCTCTCTCTCTCACACACACACACACACACACACACACACACACACACACACACACACACACACACACACACACACACACACACACACACACACACACACACACACACACACACACACACAGGCTGGAGCAGAAAGGGCAGCTTTGGCACATGTTAGCTTGTCTGTTCGCCAACAGCACCTGTAACATTTTCATTTTAGTTCGAGTTGCATTGCTCATTGTAGTTTATATTTATTTATTTTTTTAATCAGTTTTCTTTTTATTTCAGGTAACAACATTATTTTTCACTTCTAGTTTTACTTTTATTTTTTATTACCTGTAAAAACCCTGACACCTATTCTGTCTTTTGTTATTTTCGTTATTTATTCACTGCAATATTACCAAATGGATATGCACCAAAAAAAAGTGTTTTTTAATGCTAGTCACACTAGTGACTAGTGCAAAAAGGGGTGTGTCTATCCCCTCAGCCAATCTAGAGAACGTATCTTCATCCCTCGAAGGTCACTATTTTTCCTGGAGTTCAGTCTGAGGTCTTTAGTACTCTCTGAGAACTTTCTGGAAGCCAGTAGAGAACGCGACCCCCAGCTGAGCTGTTGGTTGGAAAGAGATGGAGGAACTGTAGGACGAGGAGGGAACGAAACTCCCCACCCACGGACATGACCTGAGGCATCCATGAATACCGTTATGAGGCTGGAATTAAGTGTGTGTGTGCGTGTGTGTATGTGTGTGTATATATATATTCTATGTATGTATGTGAGGTGATGTGTGAAATAGAGAGAGAGGGGAAGTGTGTGTGTGTGTGTATGTGTGTGTGTGTGTGTGTGTGTGTGTGTGTGTATGTGTGTGTATTATATATGTATGTATGTGAGGTTATGTGTGAGATAGGGATAGAGGGAAAGTGTGTGTGTGTGTGTGTGTGTGTGTGTGTGTGTGTGTGTGTGTGTGTGTGTAAGGTTATGTGTGAGATGTGTGTATAAAATGACAAACACATGACCATGTGCATTTGCATAATATCCTTCCAGATAGTGGGAATGAACTTCTGCATAACTATTCAGACTGTCATCCAGTTAATTCTGTATGAAATGATCTCTGTGTGTGTGTGTGTGTGTGTAGGTGTGTGTGTGTGTTTGTGTGAGTGTGTGTGTGTATGTGTCTGTGTGTGTGTGTGTGTGTGTGTGTGTGTGCGTGCTTGTGTTTGTATAAATTACAGTATGAACAAATCTCTCAAAAACAGTGCCTGGCTTCTCAGGCCCCATCTGGTCATCATCACACGTGCTAATCCAACGGGGGACGTGTTGGTAAGGACTGTGTAGGTGGGAGAGAACGCTCACAGTCGGCTAGGATACCAGGAAGCCGACAATTTCAAAGGGACAAACGCTGGAAAAGTAACAATTTCATTAACGAGTTTGGAGTTTGGACGAGCTTCTGCTGTTTTCTCCCATTGGAAGATAAGGATGGGTTTTCAGCTTCCAAGTCCAATCTACTTTTTTTTTCAAATTGCTCCTCCCTGTCCTCTAGCTGCTCATTCAGTGTGTGTGTGTGTGTGTGTGTGTGTGTGTGTGTGTGCACTCAGAATCATTCTGAAGGTGTGCACAGTCCCGGCTCTGTAAATGGGAAAAAACATAGTGGCTCGGGCCGAGCCATAAAAATTCCACCCAATCAACACGTTGCTTCAGCAGCACGGAAGGAAGGGATGTAAGTTGATTGGCTGTTGAGCTCACAAATTTCAACAACCTTTCGCCCGAATCGCAGACTGCACCTTTAAAGTCTTTAGTCTTCTTCTGTCTTCTGCCTAACTGTCTGCTTTCCTGCTCACCACACGCATTGTCTCGCCTTCTCGGCTGCTGGGTAATTTTGGTATCAGTTGCTTTTAATTATCTGTGGGTTTGCCGAGGCGTTTGTGACACCTAAGATTAATTGGGATGTTATTGGGAGTGGGAGTGGGATTTGTCCAAATCACAGCCATTTCCGCAAACTCAGTTGTGTCTTCTTGATAGTGGGAGTGAAGAAACTCAGGTGAGACTTTGAGGAGGCTGAGAGAGAGAGAGAGAGAGAGAGATGCCCCCCCCCCCCCCATCCCTCCATGGAAGACATTCAGATACGCTTACCTTGTGTTTGTTTTTTAATTAGACCAAATTGTATCAGCTGAGCCCTGTGAACACAAAAGCAACGTCAGGGGCGAAGACAGAGAGCGAGCGAACGAGGGAGAAACAGGAAATGAACAGGAGACGCTGACAGAGGAAGAGGTGGGGAGGGTGTGAACAGCGAGAGAGACAATGAATGCTGTGTAAAAAGCAATCACAGGAAGGTGTATGAGAGAGAGAGAGAGAGAGAGAGAGGATGTAAATAGAGTGATAAAGCAAAGAGGAACTGTGTAAACAGACTGATAGCACACAGTGAAAGAACACAAGAAAGCGAGTGAGGAAGGGCTGAAAATAATGGAAAGAGTAAACAATGTGAGGAACCAGAGAGAGAGGGAGCAAAAATGAGAGATTGACAAAAAGAGAAAGAGAGAGAGAGAGTGGCAGATAGGGAAAGAGAGAGAGAGAGAGAGAGGATCTGTTAGTTGACAGCAGCAGCAGCAGCAGCAGCAGCAGCAGCCGCTCTCCTCTCTCCAGCAGATTGTGGTTAATCCTGCATCCCTGATCGGGAGTTAACAGGGCTTGGCCTACGGGGATTTACACTTGAACATACAGCTACATCCTCTATAAAAGATCGACCCCGTAATCGCCCGCTACCGCCGCCCGCCAGCGTGGCTATCCCTTCTGGCCGCGGCGATGGGAGCTTTGCCATGCGCGGTCAAGTCCAATCCCAAGAGGTGAACTGAGGTGGAAGGACTGCTGTGTTTATACTCTAAAAGGGAGCAAATGGTAAAATGTCACAGGTACTTACACTGTCTGATTGGCTGCATAGCCATTTCCCCCTTTGTGCGCACACACACACACACACACATACACACACACACACACACACACACACACACACACACACACACACACACACATACCCTCACTCACACTCTCACAGATACACACTCTCTCAAGCACACACACACACAGATACACGCTCTCTCTCTCTCACACACACACACACACACACACACACACACACACACACACAGACACACACACACACACACACACACACACACACACACAGATACACACTCTCTCAAGCACACACACTCACACAAACACACACACTCACAGATGTCTGCACACACACTGCAGACAGACAGGTCAGAGGCCTGTTTCAGGAAGCAGAGTCTTGTGATGCAACGTCTCAAAAAGCAACAGATTCCGGCCAGATTCACTCCATGCTTAGCCATTAGAATGCAATAGACTCAACAGAAGCAGAACTCACATTCGCAATATATATATATATATATCGCTTTATATATATTTTTATATATATATACACACACACACAAAGCAAAATATATATATATACAAAGCGAAACGTATGTAAATTAGTGTACAGCTGGCGTAGGATTACACATGAAAAGCTGCCGGGGCCTGGAGGCAAATGTTCCTCATGTTTTCGTCTTAGCGTCTGTATTTTAAGCATCAGCACAAAGAGAGCCTGGTCCTTGTGCTTGAATAGCTGCGGCCCGTGTGTCTCGTCTTTGCACAGGCCCAACAATGCGCAGTTAAGTAACAGCCTCAGAGACTTCATCGGTGTGCATTCAGTTAAGTAACAGCCTCAGAGACTGCCGGCTATCTCGGCCGCCTAAAAGCAATCTGCTTTACGAAGATGAGCCGGGCTTTCTGGTACGCATACACACACACACACACACACACACGCATGTACACACACAAACACATGAACACACACACACATACTCTCTCTGCCTCCATTACTCTTCATGTTCTGCACATAATGTTATAAACGGACAACAGTCATTGCTGATTGACCTCATCAGGATGTGATGGTGATACTTGAAGCCTCCCCCCCCCCCCCCACCCCCATATTGGTAAGGGTGTTTGTGTGTGTGTGTGTGAGAAAGAGGATATGTGTATGTACTACTGCAGTATTCTTTTGTCATGTTCTAGTGCCTTGGCAAAGTTCACTGTGTTCCCTAATCGGTACACATGTGAGGATGAGTGTGTGTGTGTGAGAGAGAGAGTCTGTCTGTCTGTGTGTGTGTGTGTGTGAGAGAGAGGGCGAGAATGTGTGTGTGTGTGTGTTAGAGGGTTTGTGCAGGTGTGTGATGGAGGATATATTTATGTCTGTATGTGTGTGTCTGTGTGTGTGTGTGTGTGTGTGTGTGTGTGTGTACTCAGCATGGATACAGGGACAGCGACAGATGTGTTATAGCATAGACCAGTGGAGCAGAACCCCTCTTTTACTTCATCCATCTTTTTCTCCTCTTTTGCCTCCATCTTTCCTCATACTCCACTTCTTTCTTCCTTTCTTTCTTTCTTCTTCTTAACTCATTCTTTTCTCCACGTGTCTCCCCTGGGCCTGCTCTGTTTTTCTCCTGTACTTTTTGGTTCTGCAGCTACTTTCCTATTTTCTGTTCTCCCTCCAACGCTCTCTCCCCGGCCCTACCTTTGTCTCTCCTGTATCCTGTTGTCTCCTTTTCCCTCCACATGGCTCACACCAGCTACTGACTTTCTGTCTTTTTGCACCCTAGCAACACATTTTTTTTTCTGTGGGTGCTCAAATTTTGTTCTTTTAATCTGTCACTTTCTCTGCTTCTCCCTCCCCCTCTTCTTTCCATCCTCTGTCTTCTTTTCCTCGCCCCTGTGTCGTTCCTCCTCCCCCGTCTCATTTGTCTAACTACAGATAAAGCAGCTCTGATTTTTGCTTCATGTTCAATAATGTCTCTCTGTAAGGATTTTTGTGTGTGTGGCTGTGTGTGCGTGAGTGTGAGTGTGTTTTTGTGTGTGTGTGTGTGTGTGTGAGTGAGTGTGTGAGTGTGTGAGTGTGTGTGTGTGTGAGAGAGAGAGAGAGAAACTGTGTGTTTGTGTGTGTCTGTCCTTGTGCTAGTGTGCGATTGTGGAGGTCTGTGTGTGGGTGCAATTCTACATACGTGTATGTGTGTGTGTGTGTGTGTGTGTGTTTATCTGTATGTACCTTTTTGTGCTCTGCATTGTTCAAGCCTCTTTGTCCTATTTAAACATCAGCAGAAATCTCCCAGCCAATCGGCAGCAGTCTTACAGACACACTGGCCGGCAGGACCAGCAATAACAGCAGCAGCCTTTCACAAACAAACCAAAGAATCCTGTAGAGGAAGACCGAGGGCTGGCCTTGTGTTCTACTGCCAAAGACACTTCTTCACAACCTGGGCCAAATGCTACTGAGAAAAACACAGTGGTGTTTGGTCCGCTGGGAATGGGATCTGTTCTTTTTTTATTTTCTCTCCAAATTTGGTATGGAGTGTTTTTTATATCTGGGCATTTTAATTAGGGCATGTCTATATACATATATCTGTAATTAGGTGATGAATGAATAAATAATGACTGATAATAAGCGATAGTTTTATCCTGTGCTTTTAGTGTGTGTGTGTGTGTGTGTGTGTGTGTGTATGTGTGTGTGTACATAGCAGATTGATTCTGCTCAGCTACGTGACTGCTTGTCTTGTGGGCTCTCTCAGGGACAGTGGCAAAAAATCATCTCCACACACACACACACACACACACACACACACACACACACACACACACACACACACACACACACACACACACACACACACACAAAACAAAACAAAAAAACAGGTGTACAGACAAAATAATGCTCTCCCTCTTTCTCTTTCAGACTTGCACACAAACACACACTCTCTGTCATAGGCACACACAAGTACTCTCTGACATAGGCACACACATACGCACACACACTGACCAGCCAGTGACCCAGTGCACTGCTTCAGCATGAGACAATGGCTGAAATTGATTACCCCTACGAACATAACGATGCATTTCTCACGTATTTAAGCCTCTGTCTGCACTAATTGGTAATTGATTAATTGATGAGATTGATTGTTTAATTGGTTTGAGGTAGGGATGCACCGATACCGATACCAGTATCGGTATCGGTGCCGATACTTCGTTAAAATACTCGTACTCGTACTCATTGTTGAATTGCCGATACCAAGCACCGATACCACTCATCAGTATTTCACTGCATCAAACTGGCTGGGCTATGCTGACACAAAATGTGATTTATTTTCCTACCTGTCCTACCATTCTCTGCCAGACTAGTAAATAGCTTATTTGCCGTCTTGTGTTGCATTTGCTTGATGTTTGACTGTGTTAGGAAAGTTTGTCATAGTGTCAAAGTATTTCAGTATACAGGTTTCGCTAAATTTAGCTGCTAGCATCTCGTTAGCGATTAGCAATTCTGTTGTGCTGCCTTAACGGCGATTTGGGCTCATTTTAAGATAAATGACGACGACAGGAGTAAAGCACAGTGTAAGATCTGCACTGCTACGGTGTCGAGGGGCGGAAAGGAAAGTACTCTGTTTAACACAAGCAATTTGATTAAACATCTGAAGACGCACCATAGTGCTAAGTACACAGAGTTCACTGATGCTAGTGGCGCAAGACCGAAGCAACCAATCTCAACTGACGTCTTGCAAAAGAAAAAAACGCGCACGCACACACAGAGAGAGAGAGAGGAAGACTGTGCCACATAGGTTAAGTGATTGTTTGTGTACTTGAGCAGGAGATTCTTCTGATCCTTTTGTAACTGAAATGTGCTCTTGTGCTAATCCAGTAATAGTTCTGTTCACTTTTTGTTAAGCAGACTGTGTTGTTAACTATGCAGCAAATTGAATTGCCTTTATCTGGTTATATTTGGATTTTGTCTAATGTGATGATATTGTCTGTTTGAAGGCTTGTTTTGTGTGTTAAAACGAGAAAGCTCTGTTTATTTTTTGGCTTGGGATAGCCTTCTGTTAATTTTGTACTATAGGCTTGACATAATCTGCAGAGGATAAAATAAAATCTGCCTCCAAATTAATTGCACTTTCATGGAGACCAAATCTAAGAAGTATCGGTATCGGTACTCGGTATCGGCAAGTACACAAATAAAAATACTCGTACTCGTATCGGTTTGTAAAAAAGTGGTATCGTGCATCCCTAGTTTGAGGCCATTGTGAAGTTGGTGGGATGTTGACTGAGGTTGGCCCTTTAGACTGCTCCCTCGCTGGCCTTCTCAACCCAAACAATGAAAAACCCATTTCTGTGAACAAATTGGTGTTCGGCGCAGATTGCTCTTTGAAGCTGAGGCTCCCACTTAGCGGGCACTGAAAGCACAGGCCGTCTGAGGACTCAACCTTTCGGAGGACGTCTGATTTTCTTTTTCTCTCTTTCTTTGTTTTCTTTTGAAAGTGTGGTTTTTTTCCGGGGGGCTTTTTTTGTGGATTGCTCTCACGGTTGTTTTTCTGCCCAACTCTGAATTGATTCAGCCACTCGGCTGTTTGTCTGGTCTTCTGAGGGATGTGGCGTGGGCGCATGAAGGGGTCAGAGGTCGGATCAGTCCTGCCCTCAT
>NC_045171.1:20050865-20055865 GCF_900700415.2 Clupea harengus | reverse complement strand
GGTAAACTACCTGACCACAGTGTCTGATAAAAAAAACTGAGGAAAACTTTAACTAAATACAGACTGAGTGAGCACAACCTGGCAGTAGAAGTCGGCCGACACAGACAGACCTGGCTACCCAGAGAGGAGAGGCTGTGCTCCTTCTGTAACCAGGGAACAGTAGAGACGGAGCTACACTTCCTGATTTACTGCAACCATAACCAAAGTCTTAGAGACTATTATTTTGACAAAATAACACAAATATTCCCAGAATTCCAACATCTAAATGATCTGGACAGACTCTCAGTTCTACTGGGAGAGAGGGAGGACTGCTGTAGACTGGCAGCAAAATATGTATCAGCCTGTCATGAGCTCCACAATAACATGAACCCCCTGTCCCAGATAACTAATATTTAATGTTTAATAATTAACAATGAATCTGTTATATGTTTCTATACCACATTGTTACCACCTATAACTTATTGTTTGTTTTTATTTATTTATGTTAATTGTGCTTGTACATTTTATGTAAACATGCTTTGGCAACGTTGTATTGTATGCAGTCATGCCAATAAAGCCTTTTGAATTTGAATTTGAATTTGAGAGAGAGAGGGAGAGCCTGTTCTACAATCAGTACTTTGAATGCTGGCTCCATTTTCATCCACTAATAACTCTGTATATTTCATGTATGTACCTTCTTTAATGTTTCATGGAATCATGTATGTACATGAGTAGGGTGTGTGAGAGGTAGAGAGAGATAGAGTGAGTATGAAAGGGTGTGTGAGAGAGGTAGAGAGAGAGACAGAGAGAGAGTGAGTATGAAAGGGTGTGAGAGAGATAGAGAGAGAGAGGGAGATAGAGAGAGATAAAGAGAGATAGAGGGAGATAGAGAGAGATAGAGGGAGATAGAGAGAGATAGAGGGAGATAGAGAGAGATAAAGGGAGATAGATGGAGATAGAGGGAGATAGAGAGGGATAGAGGGAGATAGAGAGAGATAAAGAGAGATAGAGGGAGATAGAGAGAGATAGAGGGAGATAGAGATAAAGAGAGATAGAGGGAGATAGAGAGAGATAGAGAGAGATAGAGGGAGATAGAGAGAGATAGAGGGAGATAGAGAGAGATAAAGGGAGATAGAGATAAAGAGAGATAGAGGGAGATAGAGAGAGATAGAGGGAGATAGAGATAAAGAGAGATAGAGGGAGATAGAGAGAGATAGAGAGAGATAGAGGGAGATAGAGAGAGATAAAGGGAGATAGATGGAGATAGAGGGAGATAGAGAGGGATAGAGGGAGATAGAGAGAGATAAGGGGAGATAGAGGGAGATAGAGAGAGATAGAGGGAGATAGAGAGAGATAGAGGGAGCATGGAAAGCGGGGGAGTGTAATTTGCAGGCCAGTCAGGTCACTCAGAGTGTGATTGACCTTTTGTGAGGCCTGTCCTCAGGTGGCATTCTGGGTAATGGCTCAGGGAAAAGAGGCGTTGCTTCCTGGTGCAGCTGCTGGGGCTAAGTGCTAGAACCGAGAGGGGGGGGGGGAGGTAAATGTTAGGCTCTTTATATTTCATGAGAGGGGAAACATGGCCTTTCTGCCGCCTGTCAGTAACACGCAGACCCCCTGGCAGCCTCTCTGCATTCACAGTGATCAAACAGGAAATGATGCCACGCTGAAAGAGAACGAGGGAAAGAGGGTAAAGAGAGGGGTGGGGGATGGAGAAGAGGAAAAAAATGGGTCTGTGTGTGTGTGTGTGTGTGTGTGTGTGTGTGTGTGTGTGTGTGAGCAGGAGAGATTGTGTTGTATTATTGATGCTGCTGCCGGTGAGGAGGGGGTGTGCTGAGAGTAGCTGTGACTGCGTTAAAACCCCCATTAGCGAAGATGTGCTGTAGAAACCGGATTAATGCCTAATTGCTCCCTTTTAAAGGCCACTTGCTCCGACCAGGAGTGCAAAAGTGTCCCTGGGCGCTTCATAAAACATGGACGACTGGAGGGGCTTTTTTTAGCACTCTGGGCACAGACCAGACACATGCTGCCTTTTTGTGGCAGGTGAACCTGGATGGATCTTGCAGACTTGGGGCCCATCTAAGGCAGTACAGATTCAGCTGAGCTGATAACTACAGAACGAACAGACACAGAAGCAATTACATCCAAAGGAGTTCCCTATCCAAGTTATTCCCTCCCTCCACACGTCTGCTAAGTGGCTGATAATTGATAAGGATTGATGCGTGATTGTCGTCCGTATGGTCATGAGAGCAGAAGTGCTAAGCTACCGCTAAAAGCTCTGCCACTGTGATTTGTATTGCCTGGATGAGGCTTCTGCTGTACCTGGAAGTGTGAATTTATGCACATGGGGGACATCTGGATGTCTGGATGGTTTGACATGGTTTGTTTTCCTGCGTCATGCAGAGATTATTGAGATATTTTATTCACTGAGGGAAAATAAAGACAGGTTTTTTTATTTTCAAATAGCTTAATGTTTTTGTAGCCATCATCATCATCACAATATGGGCAGTCAACAAAAAGGGTTGTCAACAGGCTAGACTGTCAACATTTTAACTAAAATGAACAAGGATCCATCTATCTATCATCTATCTATCTATCTATCTATCTATCTATCTATCTATCTATCACCTCCTTCCTCTCTCGCTCCCTCCCCCTCACCCCCTGCACTCTGCACCTGTGGGGGCACTGGGTAGTGCGGGCAGCTTTGGGGGGTCGGGGGGGGGGGGATTATGACGCGCGGGGAGGCCCGGGCTGAGCGGCACCCTGCTGGTGCCAGCGTGCCATGGTGCCAGGCTTGCAGGGGGAGGTGCAGATTAAACGCAGCTAAAGCCATGCTCACACTGGCGATCTCCGTCACACACACACACACACACACACACACACACACACACACACACACACACACACACACACACACATTCTACATCTCCTTCCCGTGCCCAAGGCCCGGCGCCACCACAGATGGCAAGCTGCGCTAAGAGTGGGAGTCAACGGGGCACTTATTGCAATTCATACAGCAGTGTGTGTGTGTGTGTGTGTGTGTGTGTGTGTGTGTGTGTGTGTGTGTGTGTGTGTGTGTGTGTGTGTGTGTGTGTGTGTGTGTGTGTGTGTGTGGGTGGGTGGGTGGCAGTGGGAGTAAGTGTTCATTTGTCATACTGCTTGAATTCTCTTGTATGTGTGTGTGTGTTCACAACTGGCATAAGCACTCTACTGTGTGTGTGTGTGTGTGTGTGTGTGTGTCTGTGTGTATGTGTGTGTACGTGAGAGAGAGAGAGATAGAGAGAGAGGAAGAGTGTTATGTATACATGTCTTCACACGCCCTCTCCCATCACTAAATGTGTATGGCACCCCTACAGCTTGAATGTTGACCCTGGTGGCAGGTGCATGGTGACAGAGGAGGAAGAGAGAGGCAGAGAGAGATGGAGAGGTGGTGGGAGAGGGATGGAGAGGTGGTGGGAGAGAGAGGCAGAGAGAGATGGAGAGGTGGTGGGAGAGGGATGGAGAGGTAGTGGGAGAGAGGGAGAGAGAGAGATGGAGAGGTGGTGGGAGAGAGGGAGAGAGAGAGGGAATGACAGATTGAGACAGCTGGAGAGAGAGGGGTGAAGAGAGAGAGAGAGAGAGAGAGAGAAGAGAAAGAGAGAGAGGAGAGAGAGAGTGAGAGAGAGAGAAATGAGAGAGAGAGAAAAGTCTGAGTCAGGTCTGATCCACACACTGGATTCGCTCCACTGTTCTGCTCATCCTCTCTCTCAGAAAAAAAACAGCCAACCTTCCACAGCCGGTGCTCTGTGTTCGGTGTTCGGTGTTGAATGTTCGGTGTTCGGTGCTCGGTGTTCTATGTTCGGTGCTCGGTGCTCGGTGTTCTATGTTCGGTGCTCGGTGCATGGTGCTAGTTGCTCGGTGCTCGTACAGGAGACAAAGGCAGTTTGCCATGAGTGATGTCACTAAGCAGCCTGCTCGTTAGCAGCCATCTGTTGCGACACGCTGCAGATCTCCTCTCTGGTGTGGGAGCCAGGGGTGGGAGGCTGACTCCTCACTGGGTAGCTGAACAGATGCACAGCCGTCAGGGACACGCACTGCATGACGACGGATGGCAGAGAAGGCCAAATGTGCGTTAAGGTTAAATTAAAGGTCAGGTCCTCGATTCTGGTGAAGGATTGTTGATTTTGGAACTGAACAGCCAAAGACACCCCTCCCTCCAGTGCTCCTGAAGCGACGTTTTTGATTGGCTGAAATAGTGCATTGCTCAGTCCAAGCCACTTTTTTTGTGTCTCATTTGAAAGATACATCATATATGGGTTATGCAGGGTGGATTACCTCTGCTACTGTGTGTGTGTGTGTGCGTGCGTGCGTGCGTGCGTGCGTGCGTGCGTGTGTGTGTGAGTGTGTGTGTGAGCATGCATTTACAGCTGTCATTACCAAGACACTTTTTTTGTGTCTCATTTAAAGAGCCAAGAGGGTGCTCAAACAGTACCCCTTATTTTTTTTTGGAGTGCACCCACAGAACAGACAGTTAGAAGAAATTCACTGAATTTGACAAAATGTGCATTGGACTATAATCAAAGACTGTGCCTTTAAGGGTGTGCAGACTTTCAGTCAGCTTGGGAGAGTGGTTGGCTTTTTGGGCCGCAACACTAGTGGTCGATGTTCCATCTTTGCCAAAGCATAGCTTTCACAATTAACGGTTATTTGCCAACACCAACACTAACACCAACATCAATTCCCCTTGATTCTTCTCTGCGTTGCCCAACACCCCTGCCTAAGAAGCGGCCAAGTATCATTAGTCTTAGAGGTCATGGCCTGATTAGATAGTTAGACTCTCTAAAAGAGCACTTACTTCCTAGGACTTAAGTGCAGGAGAGCATCTACAGTGAAACAGTTAGGTTAGTTTATCGACTCATTTGTGGAGGAATGACAAGGCCAGGAGGGTGAGAAGAGCAATAATCTTTGAGGTCAGAGTTGGTGGGGGGAGGGAGCGGGAGGGCGGGCGGGTGGCTGGGTAGTATGACGAAAGAAGAAACAGTGTC
>NC_045171.1:20035865-20045865 GCF_900700415.2 Clupea harengus | reverse complement strand
TCTCTCTGTCTCTCTCTCTCTGTTGAGGTGCTTTGTTGTTATTCCGCTGGTTTAATGATTCTGGAGGCATGCTGGAAATGCACACTAGGAAAGGCCTTGTTTTGCGCAGTCTGTTGAACTTAAGAGAGTTGGATCACTTTCATCTTGGTGGCATTACTCAGGTTATGATTGTGTGTTTGTGTGTGTGTGTGTGTGTGTGTGTGTGTGTGTGTGTGTGTGTGTGTGTCTCTGTGTGTGTGTGTGTGAGTGTGTGTGTGTGTGTGTGTGTGTGTGTGTGTTTGTGTGTGTGTGTGTGTGTGTGTGTGTGTGTGTGTATGCTTGTCCATAGCATATGGATTCTTAGTAATTAAACAGATAGCAGCTGGCAGTGCCAACAGGACTTGGCCAGTTTGTAAAACACTGTTTGAGTGTGTGTGTGTGTGTGCATGTCATAGATATAAACGATACTTGAGGCAAATAAGTAAAAATAGTTCAGTAATCAGGACAAATCAGTCTCTCTCTCTCTTCCTGTCTGTCTGTATTTCTATTTCTCTGGCACACTCTGCGATCACCTGACCTTAAAGGTTCCTTATGAAGACAACACTTGTACCATTTATTTATCTCTCTCTCTCTCTCTCTCTCTCTCTTTCACTCAGTCGCTCACTCACTGTCTGTCTCTCTGTGACTCACTCTCTCTCTATCTCTCTCTCACACACATACATGTACACACATACCACAGGTGATTCAGTTACACAGACATTTTTCTCTGCATCTGCATATACTGTCAAATACTGTATACTGTATCGCCAAATGCATTCTTTAGCACTTCTCGTAAGATCCTAAGTGCATTTCATTGACTTTGTACGTGTATGCAGTAACAGTAAAGATGAATGAAATGTAATCTGATCTAATCTGATTTAATCCGGAAGGAGTCATGACATTACTGAAAAGAAGGAGGAGGACCATCTCAAAGGCGTGTGCTCTCATCATAAATCTCCTCCTAATGACTCAGCAGGTGTCCCTCTGTTCCCGGAGCCTCTGCGCTTGGCTGCGTACTCTGGAAAGATGCTGAGTCAAGATGAGTTTGTGTCGTCTCTCTCTGATGTCTGGAGGTCAGCTCACCACCACACTGACAGTCCAGAGCTGAGGGAGATGAAGTATAAAGCTAAATACACGTATGGTTTTCGACGTTATTAGACTAATCTTGAGCCCTCGAAGCAAACTATGGTAATTGACTTTAACTGACAGTAATGAAATGATCTTGGACACACTCTTAGGGAGATAGTTTCGGCGTGATAATACAGGTGCTGTCCTCACCAATCAAGACTATATTCTTTCTACTATATTCACTGGATGTCCCCCAAGAGGCATTTCGTTTTGAAGTTCAGATCACCTTAAATGAGTATAGATTTAAATTATTTTAAAAGTGATTTAGTATTGAGTTCTGATTTCTTGAATGTTTTTATTCTCCGGTCACACCCATTCTCTGTATGTGGACGTTTCTTATGTATTAACTGATAAATAAGTAAGTGATTCAACTCATAGATCTAATCCAGATTAAACAGAGCAGTTGGTAAATCAAACCCAAACACCGAACACAGTAGGGGGAAGCATCGTCCTGTAACATCTGCCTCCCTTAGAAAGGTTTACACAACTATGCAGCTGCTTACAGTTTTTCTCAATTGCTAACACACATTTTTTGAAAGCATGCCTCGTTTCCTCAAAACTCTAAACACAAATCCCAAAACCACTCACACAAAATGCAAAACCCTTTATACATCCTGCAAAAGGCAACTTTGCTTTCAAAACAGTGTTATGTCACCTCAAAAGGGTACTTTGTTTTCTAATGACAAACACAGCCCATTATATGAGTAGACATTCTAAGCATCGATTGAACACTGATGTGCTCAATGGAAAACACTACTATGAAATGGGAAAACACCAGTATGAAGGCCTTATCAGGAACATTATGTTACTATACGCTTACTCCTGTAGTAAAATATAACTGTATAATGTTTTTACGCAAATATAAAACAACACACAAATATACAGTAACAACTCAAATATTTCTTTATTTTTTCCAAAAGTGCTGTAGCCTATACATCACAGCAAACACAAATGAATGTGTAAATGATTTGCACAGAACAGACAATAGGATATAGGCCAGTACAGTCAACAAAAAAAAGAAAGAAAAATGTAAAATAAAAAAGGACAAAAAACTACTGCATCCTGTTCTAGCTCAAGACAATATTGACAATGTGCTATCAGAAATAGACCTACACAGTGTTGTGAATGTTGTTGCATTTTGTGTGAGTGGTTTAGGGATTTGTGTTTAGAGTTTTGAGAAAACGAGGCATGCTTCATGTGTGTAAGCAATCGAGAAAAACTGTAACATTGGATTGGATTACAATACAGTACAGTAATGTGTCAGTGCTGATAGGACGCAATCAGTTGTGAAAATGTATATGACTTACTTGCACATAGTCATAGCATAACTGTTTGACTGTCGGAGTTTCTGACAAAAGGCACCCTGTACACCTGCTTCATTCTCAAGGTGTTCCGCCTTAGAACACAATCCACTGTGGCAAACACTTTGTATTTGTTTACGTAATTTTACAGATAAAGTACAATGGAAAATACAAGAATACTATGCTCCTGATAAGGCATTCAAACTAGTGTTTTCCTGTCATAGTAGTGTTTCTTACCTATTCCCTCTTCTGAATGTCCAGAGAATGGATGCAACTGAGAAGCGGCTTATATTTGGTTGAACCCTCTGGCCAGCCTCCTGCATGGTCAAACCATGGTTGACTATATGGTTGACCACAGTGGCCCGAATCTCATCAGAGATAATGGCTCTCCTTCTTGCTCTTTCTCTTCATCCTCTTCCTCCTCCTCCTCCTCCTCCTCTTACTCTCACTCCTCTGCCTTTCTGATCACCTCTCACTTCAATGTTGCCATCAATTGTTCTCCAAACCAGGAGCTAACCTGTGGCCATCATATTGCTAAAGCTTTGATTTAAAATTGCACAACAGCCTTTGAAATGGAAGTTTTGCCAATTGAATAGCAGTGTGTTCTGTCTGAACACAAGGAGGTTTTGGCATTGATGAAGTGTGCAAAGTAGAGAGGATGGTGTTTAGTGTTTTGAAGAAAGTGTGGTTAACAATTGAAATTTGTGTCTAAAGCACATAATTGTGTGTTGTGTTTTGAAGAAAGTGCGGTTAACAATTGAAATTTGTGTCTAAAGCACATAATTGTGCTTATAGTTTAGCAGAATTGGTTTAGGGAGTTGGCACATGAGTTACGGGTTGTGGTCATTGTGCCATAAGTTCCAGTTTTTGAATGTAATCAATCGAGAAAAACTGTAAGTTCAAATGAAACCAATTACAACATCGATGCAAACCTCTTCAAGCACAGCCATGTTGTTTTCACTGGTTTTCCAACACAGTTTGCCCTCTTTGCGATGCCTGAAACTCCCCCATTGGGCGGTCGAGAGCTACAGTGAGGGTTTCCAGACTATATTCCCAGGAAAAGCTGAGCTGAGATATCATTACTATTCCTCACCCAGTACATTTCCCATGGCATTCAGTATTGACATTTACATTTACATTTACATTTGACATTGATTCTGTTATTATATTATGTATCATTCAGGGCATCACGTGAGACAGTGAATGCCATTATTCAGAGGTTCTGTGACTGGATACTGTGTCCCTCTAGGTCCTGCTTCCACTACCATGGGAAACGATCAACATGCTGATATCACCTGAGCATACCCAAATATTCACCCAAATATTCACCCCCTGCTGTCAAACCCTGTATTGTATTCCTCTTGTATCACTTTGGCACCTTCATGCAACAGCAGATAGTAGTGTAGTGTGTTGCATCAGCAGATAGTAGTGTAGTAGTGTTGCATCAGCAGATAGTAGTGTAGTGTGTTGCATCAGCAGATAGTAGTGTAGTGTGTTGCATCAGCAGATAGTAGTGTAGTGTGTTGCATCAGCAGATAGTAGTGTAGTAGTGTTGCATCAGCAGATAGTAGTGTAGTAGTGTTGCATCAGCAGATAGTAGTGTAGTGTGTTGCATCAGCAGATAGTAGTGTAGTAGTGTTGCATCAGCAGATAGTAGTGTAGTGTGTTGCATCAGCAGATAGTAGTGTAGTAGTGTTGCATCAGCAGATAGTAGTGTAGTGTGTTGCATCAGCAGATAGTAGTGTAGTAGTGTTGCATCAGCTGATAGTAGTGTGTTGCATCAGCAGATAGTAGTGTATCAGTGTTGCATCAGCAGATAGTAGTGTATCAGTGTTGCATCAGCAGATAGTAGTGTAGTGTGTTGCATCAGCAGATAGTAGAGTAGCAGTGTTGCATCAGCAGATAGTGTAGTGTAGCAGTGTTGCTTACTGCTTGTCATGAGAGCATGTGTAGGCACCTCCCACTGGGCTGTTGTTCATGTGGCTATAGCTATTGCTTGGAGAATGAAGTTTTAGTCTGTCAAAATAGGTGCAATACAATACATTTTCCTTACAATTGCTGAGATTGCCAGAGACTTCTGTGTGTAACTCCTTTCTTACATTCATGTTAGAAAACATGAGAAGCAGAGGACTAACCCCACTATGGCTATTTACTGTAGCGTCCACAGCACTAGCTGCCACTCGTTTGAATAAAGGAGTATTTCGTTTCAGGTTTCTGTTTTTTAGGTTATTCTTCAATGAATAGCTAATCTGAAAGCTTAAATATATCATGTAAAGATGTGAGTATGCTTCCCCAGTTGACATGCAGGTGGCCTTGTTATGTGGTTGTCATGTGGTTCAGCACGCTGAGAAAAGCTACAGTTTGGCAGCTTGGGACCGTTGAGGTCTACAGCAATGGTCTCTACACAGACAAACAGAACTTCCTGAACAGGTGGAAGACTGCCACAGTTCCACCATTCTAAAGGAGAGCACTTCCTTTTCCTGTTTCTGTCATGGCCTTGGTGTTTCTTTCTCTCACTCGCTTTTACCATTCTGCCATTATCCCTAAGTCAGAATGTCAGAGGATGGAATGAAACCACATATGGATGCTACCATGCTACTTCAACCACTTGAATCATCACTTCATACAGCTTCATAACTTAAATAGATGTACTTTATTTAGCATCAGTGGCATAAAACTAACACTGTTCCTTATCAGTCAAATGCAAAACATTTTTCAAAAACTGGCAAAAACACACTGTCACCCTTGATTAAAACCATCAACACTGGTTGAAAAACACAATACTGATTGGAAAATACATAATTCAAATGATTCAGTCATGTAACGTCAGTTTAAACAATCAAGGATAAGAGAGGTCAGATGATACATTTATTGGTCCTCATTTTACAGAGTGAAGAGAAAGGAAGAGAGTAAGAGACAGTCAGATACAGACAGACTGACAAACAGACAAACAGACAGACATAGTGAGCGATGCTTGAGAGTAGAGAGAGAGTGAAAGGGAAAGAGAGAGAGGTGAAAGAAAAGAGAGAAAGACAGAGAGAGGGGGAGAAAGATATACATTGATCCAGACAGACAGAAAAGGAGAGCGAGAGACACAGAGATAACCTGACACACATGAGACAGCTGGTGATGGAATGTTTAATTGCCCCACATATCCTCAGCACTTCCCATCAGAACCCCAGAAGCACCAATCACAGGACTGTACTTTACCCTCAGAATCATACCGGAACCGGACACCAGTTGGTTCTGGAATGGACCCAGCCCTGATCTGGCATGGCCCTGTTCCAGAGTCTGTCCCTAACTGAAACTGGCAGTGTTTTTGTCATTTTAGAACTGGCAGTGTTTTTGTCACTTCAAGACTGGCAGTGTTTTGGTCATTTTAGAACCGGCAGCGTTTTTGCTGCTAAAATACGGGATAATGAAGAACTCATTTACTTAGTGCAGTCGTGGGGAAAAGCATATTTATCCAAACATGCAGATAGAAACGCAGCTTGTGTCAGGTTGATATTTGTTGGCTTGAGTCCAGAAGTATCAATCTGTATTCTTCAAGTGTGTAAGAGAGTTTGATTAAGTACACTACACACACACACACTTTCTCTCTCACATGTTCATACGATCACACACTCTCACATACATGCACACATTTCATTCAGTTGTTAACAGTCACACATTCAACACAGGGCCACACAAAAGCACTGTATCACTGACAGGGAACACTACAGCATTTGTGATTATTGAGCAAAGGAACCTCAAATACAATCTTACTATGGGTCCGCCAAAAGCCCAGGGCCAGAACCGCAGTCACATTCGCACAGATCACCCAGATCACCCTATATCACCCAGATCACCCTAGATCACCCTAGATCACTCAGATCACCCTAGATCACTCTAGAACACTCTAGATCATCGATATCACACAGATCACCCAGTTCACTCATACTTCTTGAGCAAGTCTTTCTGCCAGTTCCTCTTGCGGTCGGGGAAGAGCTTTGGGATGCGGATCTTGTTGAATTCATCGATGCACTTCTTCAGGTCCTCCTCCAGCATCTTCCGCTCCTCCTCTTCCTGGTCAGGGCCCGGGGGGCCCCCGTTCTCCTTGGCAGGGGCCGAAGCTTGAGTTGGGACCTGGGCAGTGGAGGGTCGGGGCAGGGTCTTCAGGGCCAGGGTGGTGGGCCGTGCCGGACTCATCGCCGGGGGTGACGAGGGTAGCGATTGTGGTGGTGGGGGGCTGGGGGGCGAGGTGATGGACGGACTTGTGGGGCTCTCCAGGGCTGAGGCAGCGAGGGGGTCCAGGGCAGAAGGGGGTGGTGGTGGGGGTAGGGGCAGGTCAGGGCTGTCTGGGGCTGGAGGCGAGGGAGGCGGAGGGGGTTCCAGGGGAGCACCGTTCCGGAGGTCCAGGGCGTCGTTGGTCTCTGTTTGGCTGCAGTCGTTGGTCTCTGCTTGGCTGCAGAGAGAAGCCAGGTTGGGGTCTACGCAAGGCTGCGGGTCCACGGGAGCCTCCGGGATACTGACGTCAGGCCAGATGTCTGTGAATGAGGCTTTGCCACCTGCACGGGGAAGAGAGATAGATAGAAAGAGAGAGAGATTGATACAGAAAAAGAGTGGGTGAAAGATGGAGAGAGAGAGATGCGGTTTGTGGAAGAGTCACAGATATCACCTCACACTTGCCTCCAAGTCTAATTTTATCCCAAACGTATTTACTCTAGATAGAATAGATACACAAACTGTGTTGACCTCAAATCATTTGGAGACAAAACCTGAGTTGGGAAATGAGCGAATGAAAACAGGTGAAGAAGAGACAGAGCAGCAAAACAGAGAGTGAATGAGAGATCAGAAAGAGGGGAAGAAAGAAAGAAAGAAAGTAAAAACAGTGAGATTGATGTGCCATCCTTCAATTTGGGAATGTCATCAAAGGCACAGACATAGGAGTTACAAAAGAGAGGGAGAAGAAGAGGACAAAAAAAGAAGAGAGAACAAAAAGTGACAGAAAAGCTGTAAGAAGAGAGGGAGAGAGAGAGAGGGCATGATTCCTCTGAGCAGTGTGTCTTGGAGGTGTTAGTGGAGTATTGGTCAAAGGTGGAGGCTGTGTCTGAATTCACACAGAATATTCTAGCATGATGAGAAGCTGGCTTTTGTGTCTCTGCCTATCAAAGGGAATTCTTGACCCGCCCGGCAGCAGGAGAAATCTCTTTGGAGGGTCTTTGAGGCAGGCCAAGGGGAAAATCTATATATATATATATATGTATATACTATATGGACAAAAGTATTCGGACGCCTGACCATTACACCAACAGGGACTGCAATGACATTGTATTAAAATACATATACTTTAACATGGATTGGTCCCCCTTTTGCAGCTTTAACAGCTTCCACTCTTCTTGGAAGGCTTTCCACAAGATTTTGGAGTGTTTCTGTGGGAATTGGTTTCATTCTGTAGAGCGTGGCACTGATGTTGGATACATGCTCTAAAGAATGGACGGGCACCAATTCCCACAGAAACACTCCAAAATGTTGTGGAAAGCCTTCCAAGAAGAGTGGAAGCTGTTAAAGCTGCAAGAGGGGGACCAACTCCCTGTCAGCGTTGGTGTAATGGTCAGGCGTCCGAATACTTTTGTCATATAGTGTGTATATACAGTATATACATATATATATGATGACATACATATATATATGATGATATTATTATAATAGTATCATTTTTCTGATTTATGAATCAATGAAGAGAGAGAGAGAGAGAGATGGACAGAAAGAATGAAAGAAAAGAAATGAAGCATGATAGACAGAATGAGTGCTAGCCAGAGAGTGAGAAGAGAGAGGAGGGAAAAGGAGAGTGAGCGAGTGAGTGAGTGTGTGTGTGAGAGAAGAGAAAGAGAGGGAGGCAGAGAGATGTAAATAGCCCTGGGATATGGGCAAAGGATTATTGGTAAATATCACAGTGTGTGTGTGTGTGTGTGTGTGTGTGTGTGTGTGTGTGTTGTTGTTTTGGGGTCAAATGAGTAAACACTCAGGTAACACACATACTTTTAGTTCCCATGGCATATTTGTGTGAGTGTGTGTGTGTGTGTGTGTGTGTGTGTGTTTCCATACTCTCTCCCTCTTCCTGTACGTGCTTAAGATTTAAAGTGTAGACTTAAATAAATGAATGAGTGTGTGTGGGTGTAAATGCATATACAAATATGAGCCTCATGAGCTATGCACATTTACTGCTTCAGCTCAGAAAACACTCTAGCTAGCTACATACACACAAAAAACACACACACACACACACACACACACACACACACAGACACACACACACACACACACACACACACACACACTAGCTTAATCCCAGTCATCACTGTATGTTTCCATAAGCTCAACATTTACATGCACACACTGGTTAAGGTTGTTCTCATATGCAAATGCAGCTCATGAAGTGCACGTTTGTAACCAAGGAAATATAGCCAGCACGTGTCTGTAGAGGTGAAATATTACATTTACATTTACATTTAGTCATTTAGCAGACGCTTTCGTCCAAAGCACAAGGGAGAGAACAGTCAAGCTACGAGCAATAGAGACCTAGTGTATCAATAAATACTATTTTACATAAGAATTAGAAAAAAAGTGCAGGAATGTAACTGCTGTAAGTGCAAGTTAAGTACTAGTAGAAGTGCAAGTTAGGAAAGAAGGTGCTCTCTGAAGAGTTGGGTCTTCAAGAGTTTCTAAAAGGTAGAGAGGGACGCCCCTGCTCTGGTAGTGCTAGGCAGCTCGTTCCACCAACGTGGAACTACGAATGAGAATAGTCTAGATTGCCGTACTTGCACAGGCGGCAGTGCTAAACCACGCTCATTAAACGAGTGCAGCATCCTGAGGGTAACATTTGCCCTTAGATGAGCATATCATATCAAATATAACCAGCACGTGTCTGTATAAGTGGAATATATGTTCTAAATGGGAGTTCGGTAGATGTCACAAATTTGCCATGTCTCTTGTGTCGCGCCCCTTCATATTATTTATTCCCATTTCATGGTTCTGTTTTTGACATTGGTCACGGCGGCAGCAAAATGACCCCCCCTCCTCCCCTGTCTCCACCTGTCTTCCTTCTCAGTTGGGAATGCATGGGAGGGCGTGTGCACGGATCTTCTCGGATGCTGCCGCTGCTGACTCCTGCCTGCACGATCCCTGCACGACATTCCGGATCCTGGCCAGGACTTTTCCAAACATGCTTTTCTGCCGGCACGCTCAAGGCAAATTCAGAACTGGAACTCGTGAAAGTTGTGTGTGTGTGTGTGTGTGTGTGTGTGTGTGTGTATGTGTGTGTGTGTGTGTGTGTGTGTGTGTGTGTGTGTGTGTGTGTGTGTGTAGGGGTTGCTCTATCTGTTCTCCCTGATAGTAACGTGTAATGTAATGCGTAGTGTGGTACACTTGCCAGGGAGAGAACTATGCATGAGTGCAGGGCGAGTGACAGCTGTGGGAATAGAACAGCCTACAGCCTCCATCCCTCAGTGGTGCATAAACACACTGCGCTCTCTTCACTGGTTTGCCCATCAGAATGCTTCGTGTGGAGCGCT